>NC_134354.1:566411684-566711684 GCF_048569485.1 Anomaloglossus baeobatrachus | reverse complement strand
TGTTCTAATGGGTAAAGGCCGCTTTACACGCTGCGATATCGGTACCGATATCGCTAGCGTGGGTACCCGCCCCCATCTGTTGTGCGACATGGGCAAATCGCTGCCCGTGCCGCACAACATCGCCCAGACCCGTCACACATACTTACCTGCCCGGCGACGTTGCTGTGACCGGCGAACCGCCTCCATTCTAAGGGGGCGGTTCGTTCGGCGTCACAGCTGCATCACTGAACTGCCGCCCAATAGAAGCGGAGGGGCGGAGATGAGCGGGACGAACATCCCGCCCACCTCCTTCCTTCCGCATTGTGGCCAGGAGGCAGGTAAGGAGAGGTTCCTCGTTCCTGCGGTGTCACACGGAGCGATGTGTGCTGCCGCAGGAACGAGGAACAACTTCGTTACTGCTGCAGTAACGATAATTGAGAATGGACCCCCATGTCACCGATGAGCGATTTTGCACGTTTTTGCGACGATGCAAAATCGCTCATAGGTGTCACACGCAACGGCATCGCTAATGCGGCCGGATGTGCGTCACCAATTCCGTGACCCCAATGACTTCGCATTAGCGATGTCGTAGCGTGTAAAGCCCCCTTAAGACACACCCAAGTCCTGTTCCCATTTCAACATAAATGACAATTTCTCTTGAACCGGCGGTGAGTTAAATATATTATATGCAGTCGACAGGCCTTTAGTTGGGCCTTTTTTAGCTGTTATAAATCTTTGAAATATAGATGGGGACCTATGTGTCTTGGCTGCCGGACAGAACATCACGAAGCTCCTCACCTGCAAATATTGATAAAAACACTGCTTCGAGAGACAAAATCTCTTTCTTAAATTCTCAAATGAACACAATAGTCTCTTCACACAAATCGCCCAAGTTCTCAACCCCTGAGAAACTCCACTGCAAAAGAGAAATATCAGGAATTAAGTGTTCAAGACTCTTCAGGAAGATCAAGTCGAGTGGGATGTTGAGGTGATCTCTCCCCATCTTTCTCCACAACACCAAGGAATTCTGCATAACAGGAAGACTCTTGTCACAGGGAGAGGGCCTGAGGTAATCAGCCTCTAGAAGTCTTCTGGTGGAGTGAGATTTTGTAAACTCCTCTATTGTCACACATCCATGGACTTTGTGTCCCACCAACACTTAAGAGAAGCCACCAAACATGCCTTATAATACAGTGAAAGGTTGGGGACTCCCAATCCAGCATCCTGAGACTTATAGTGAAGAATGTGCCTGGTTTTATTAGCCCATATGAATTTGAATAGCATAGATTGAAGGAAGGATAGCTTAGACTTGGGTATATAAAGAGGGATACATCTAAGAAAATACAGTATTTTGGTCAGGAACAACATTTTGCAGGTATTTATTCTAGCAATCAAAGACAATTCTAGAAGGACCATTCTATCAATGTCAGGTTTAATTGATGATATGAGGTCTTTAATATTTTCCTCAACTAGGTTAAAGGAGGGAGAGCATAAGTTGATACCTAAATATTTTAACTTATTATTAGTCCAAGTAAAATGTAGAGCGTCTCTCAGCTGGGAGATTTGCTGGGAAGGACAACCTCACATGAGCCTCGGGAACACAATGCCTGAAACCGCACTGGCTGCAGTCGTGAGTATAGGCTTTTTTATTTTACCGGGGAAAACGTGGAATCAGAAGGGGTTGTTCTAGTAGTGGACAACCCTTTTAATCTCTACCCTTAATTTGTTGGAATCAGCTTTCCTATAGTGCTAGGTTTTTGGATTTCCCTTTTGCAATGCTTTATTGAATATTACGTTGAAACTTACGATATTATGGTCGCTGCTGCCCAAGTGCTCCCTGTAGATATATTTTATGTTCTACTTGACTGAATCAAACCAAGCAAATTATCTTCCGTGGTTTGTTCATCAACCGACTGAGAGAGGTAATTGGAAATTTACATCTTATCCTTCCTTATAGAGTTCTGCCCCCAATCATACATCCTCCAGCTATAGACTTTGACATATTTTCCACCATGCTTCCAGATGTCATTGCATTTCACCTTCATGTCTTCAAGAATCACCTGCAGGGTGGGAAAATACCAAGGTTTCTACTTCCACAAATTGTAGATTCACCTGCAGACTGAGGGAGTACATTTTTGTACTTCCTTAAATCTAATATTCAGACCTGTAGTTTTGCTAGTCTGTCTCCATTCACTGTGACAGTATTGTACACAGACACATTTATGTAGAACACTGAAGCGGTCCTGCCTCACACTTGTCATAACAATTGTTCGGATTATATGCCAGTGTTCGGACTCCCTAAATATTAATACAAATGAAAGCAGGGCACGTGAATGTGATCTCAAAATACACTGAACCATGAGAAATAAGATTTTAAAGTAAACTAAACCTACCAGAAGACGCTTCTAAAATGTTCTTTAACATATAACAGAAAAACAAGATGGTAGAGTGTGTGTGTGTGTGTGTGTGTGTGTGTATGTATACGTATAATATATATATAATATATATATGTATTAGTAGCCGGTTTTGTTTAGTGCTGTTCGGATACGGCCTTCAGATCATACATGATTAGATTTTAATATGATTTAGCAGTTAGTGTTACCCTTTACATTGCATATCTGATGACAACCTGCAGTTATTCAGTCTATTAGGCATAAGATAGATTTTCCACAGATAACTAACATCACATATCCCATCTAACACGTTTGTAAAAAAAAAAACAAAAAAACAAATTAAAAAATAAATCTCATGTATCATCACTTGCCTGATTGGCTTTGTTCCGCAATGAATGAATTGTGTTCCCCATTGCTCTCCTGGGTGCTCATCCCGGCAGTGGACCTCACATGACCACTGCAGCCAATCAGAAACGCTGATTGACTGCGGCCTTCACATTTTGTTCAAACAAGAAGAAATAATCACGTTTTGGACAGAATATGAATGCTTCAGCTAAACACATGACATAGCTCACTAGAAAAAAAAGTCAGGAGACCAATGAGAACGGGAATTGGTCTGGTAGGTGAGCATATGTTTCTTGTTTTTGTTTATATCCTGCTGTTCTCCTTTATAATATAAAAAAGTACCACATAACCCCTTTAATCATGATACTTGTAGTGGCTCATGCTGCTGTAAATGTCACGTTATTATATTACCTATTCACAACTTCAAAAAGACATGTCAATTGATCACTTAAAGGGGTACTTTGGAAAGATATAAAATTCTTCTACTGACCATGCTCTCATAAAGTAAAGATGAGATGGGCAATGCTGTTCCATATCCTCACACCACTTGAAATTAATTGTGACGCTGGAGCTGCTCTTTGCTGCTCCCCCTCCCCTCTGGAATGTTACATTGCACATCAGGGGTGTAGCCTGCTCCATGCAGTTACTAACACAGCACCCTGATAATAGGGCATGACCACACCCCCTGTTCTGGACTGCATGGATTGAATGGTGACAAGTGTGGCGATGATCCCCGATTTCCCATAGAAGTCTTTGTTTCCATTTTACGGGTCCGCAGCTGTCTCCTCCAGCGTTTATGCTTCAATAGGTGTTGTGACTTCTCACAACATCTATAGGTGATTGCACCCTATTAATCCTTTCACTGTTTTTATCAGTTAAGACCCTATGCACCTGTTCTTTCCTCCATAGTCCTTGAATTCCTGGACTGCATGGAAGCAGTCATTATCAGGGACCACCTATTCTGGGACTGCAGGGGAGCAGTCATCCTCAGGACGCTGGCTGTTTCTAACCGCATGGAGCAGGCCACACCCACTGAGTGTGTGTGTGTGTGTGTGTGTGTGTGTGTGTGTGTGTTTCTATGTGTGTGTACATGTGGATTGCGGGAAGGGGCGGAGCCGAGCGGGGAAGTGTCGGGCTCCCTGCACATGTAGCCAGGGTAAATATCGAGTAACTAAGCAAATCACTTTGCTTGGTTACCCGATATTTACCTTGGTTACCAGCGTACATCGCTTAGCGCTGGCTCCTTGCACACGTTGCCTGGGTAAATATCAGGTAACTAAGCAAAGCGCTTTGCTTAGTAACCCGATGTGTACCCTGGTTACGTGTGCAGGGAGCCAGAGAGACCATGCGCAGCGAAAGCCTACGGATTGCGCTGCTCAAAAAACGTTACATGCTGTGTTCCTGCCGCCTTACGGTCAGTCGTTCCACGACTGATCAGTCGGGCGGAGGATGCAACGCAGTATCATCAGTCACAATCCGCCGCTCATGCAAGTCTATGGGAACAACGGAATCCGCCAAACTGATTCCGTTGTTTACCAGAGCCGCGGATTGTGACTGATACAAATTGACGGAAATGTGAACCTAGCCTTACACTTCTATTTTCTGTACTGGCAGTATTAAACTACCAGAAAAATGCTTCAGCGAATGCACAGTATGGCTACAAACTAAATAAGGTAGTGTGATTTTCTCTTTTTACAGAAGCCCTGAAGCCTCTGTGAATGTCTGCTTAGGTTTTGGTTCCTGCTGCTGAACTTGAAACTCCTTCGCCTTAGACAGTTGTTAGATAAACAAGTATAGAATTTGCCTCGGCATGTGAGAACCTGGATTTTTCATCGATGTCATCAGTCTGACCTTGACACAGCCATTGTTTTTAATTGATTTTACTGTTACTAAAGAAATAATTGTTTGATAGAGAAATCTAATGACACTGGCTATCAGACGTGGAGTAGTGGTCACCCATGTGATCTGCAACACAGGAGAATGTGTTTCCGCTTTTAGAGGAACTTTTTTTTTTTTTTCCATAGCTATGTAACCGGATTAATTAGATGTGAGCTAAGTAATTCCTCTTGCAGCTGTAGTGGAATCGTTCTCTTATGCTTTGTGGTTTTGTGGGAATCTGGGATAAGAATGCTCTTATTTTCCCTTTGTCTGTACTGGAAGCTTTATGGCAAAATATCAAAACTACAGTACTCTTGGGCATAGCCTAACCAGACATACATTGGGTCTATTACTCAGAAACTAATATTCTGAAATGATTGTTCATGATAACCTTAAGGAGTAGAGTAACTGCTGGTCGGACGCTACCATCCGGCCAATTACAAAGATGGTGTACATCCTATTGTGGTGCATTATGTGTTTGATGAAGAAGCACTTTCTTTTCTAAAAGCAGACAAAATGAGGGTCTAAAGGCTGCTTTACACCAGACAATCTATCGTCCGATAGATCGTCGGGGTCACGGTTTTTGTGACGCACATCCGGCATCGCTGGCGATGCCGGCCTGTGTGACACCTCCCAGTGACGCAGTATCGCTCACAAATCGTGAGTCGTGTACTGCTCGCTAGGTTCCATAATATCGTTTAATTTAGTTGTTCATCGTTTCCGTGGTAGCACACGCCGCTCCGTGTGACACCCCGGGAACGATGAACAGCAGCTCACCTGCGTCATGCGGCCGCCGCTGGCTATGTGAAGGAAGGAGGTGGGCGGGACGTTTACGTCCCGCTCATGTCCACCCCTCCGCTTCCATTGGCCGGCGGCCGTGTGACGTCACTGTGATGCCGAACGTCCCTCCCACTCCAGGAAGTGGACGTTCGCCGCCTACAGCGAGGTCGCACGAGAGGTAAGTATGTGTGACGGGGGTTACAGACTTTGTGCGCCACAGGCAGCCATTTGCCCGTGACGCAAAAAGAACGGGGGCGGGTACGATCGATTGTGAAATTGCACAATCGGTCGTACCGTGTAAAGCAGCCTTTACATTCGAACTATCTGAAGTTTTCACTATCGCAGATATGCTTTTTTCCTTCGCTCCTTTTTTTTAATTTTCTCCCAGGCTGTTCTCAAGTATATCTATTCTCGCATTGGCCGATTTCACCTTTAATCTGCTTAACCGCGATTGATACCATGGTAACATTTATATAACATACTTTATACTGTGTCCATACCTTTTGATCTCCATTCTTGTAGATGTGCTTGTATGTTTACAACAAACTATTCAAATTGTCTCTTCAGGGAGGAAGATGAACTCTAGTGCCACCTATTGGAAGTAGCAAACTAGGAATTCTTCAGAACGGATGGAGTTCGCCTTTTTCCTCTCTTGTAATCCTAATTTTTAGATTTTTATTGTAAGGTGGCAATCCAGTGAAAAGCGGTAAAATGAAGGTGATGATATTTTTCCGTTGACCCTGCGTAATTTGTGTAAGTTGTATCTTTGCAGCCTAGATGATGGGGTAACAATCCTTGCAATTACCTCCAAAGGGGTCATTATAGGCTACATTCACACTTGCGTTGTTTTGCATCAGTCACAATCTGTCGCCTTGAGGAATTACAGTATCCTGGAAAATATTTAGCAGGGTTCCGTTTTTTTCCCCATAGACTTGTATTAAGGACGGATTGCGACTTATGGCCCTGCGTTGCATCTGCCGCGTGACGGATCAGTTGTGGAGTGACTTCCCGTCGGGCGGTATGAACGCACAATGTAAGGTTTTTTGAGCAGCAAAAAAACGCACTGCGCAGGATTCCATCGCCATCCGTCAAGATCTATAATGGCTGTCTAAGGTTGCTGGATTCCGCTGTAATCCGTCACACGACGGAATCCAGTGCTGGATTCCATCATGCTCTACTGAGCATGCCCAGCATGTTTGGCACACCCATTATGCTGTCCCAAACACAATCAGATCACGACAGATACATCAAAAAACGGACGCACAGCGGATGTAAGGCTAAGTTCACATTTCCGCTAAAATCTATCAGTCACAATCCGCTGCTCTTGTAAACAGCGGAATCCGTTTAGCGGATTCCGCTGCTCCCATAGACTTGTATGAGCAGCGGATTGTGACTGATGATGCTGCGTTGCACCCTCCGCCCGACTGATCAGTCGTGGAACGACTGACCGCCGGGCGGGGGGAACGCAGCATGTAACGTTTTTTGAGCAGCGAGATCCGTCGGATTTCGCTGCGCATGCTCTCTGGCTCCCTGCACACGTCACCAGCTTTGGTTGGTTACCCGATATTTACCCTGGTTACGGTGCAAGGAGCCAGCGCTAAGCGGTGTAGGCCCGTAACCAAGGTAAATATCGGGTAACCAAGGTAAACATCGGGTGCTTTGCTGTTACCCGATATTTAGGCTGGTTACGTGTGCAGGGAGGCCGACACTTCCCCGCTCGGCCCCGCCCCCTCCCGCACTCCGCACATGTATGTACACACACACACACACACACACACACACACACACACCTGTCCCCAGCCATGCAGACAAGCACTGACACCCTCGTCTGGCCCCGCCCCCTGCTCGGCTCCGCCCCCTCCCGCACTTTGCATGTGCACACACACACATACATACATACATACATGCACATACACACATTCACTCACACATACACTCACCTGTCCCCAGCCATGCAGACCGCAGCACTTCTACTGACATCCTCAGCGCCTGGCCCCGCCCCCCGCTCGGCTCCGCCCCCTCCCGCACTTTGCATGTGCACACACATACATACATACATACATACATGCACATACACACACTCACTCACACATACACTCACCTGTCCCCAGCCATGCAGACCGCAGCACTTCCACTGACATCCTCAGCGCCTGGCCCCGCCCCCCGCTCGGCTCCGCCCCCTCCCGCACTTTGCATGTGCACACACATACATACATACATACATACATGCACATACACACACTCACTCACACATACACTCACCTGTCCCCAGCCATGCAGACCGCAGCACTTCCACTGACATCCTCAGCGCCTGGCCCCGCCCCCCGCTCGGCTCCGCCCCCTCCCGCACTTTGCATGTGCACACACATACATACATACATACATACATACATACATACATACATGCATGCACATACACACACTCACTCACAGATACACTCACCTGTCCCCAGCCATGCAGACCGCAGCACTTCCACTGACATCCTCAGCGCCTGGCCCCGCCCCCCGCTCGGCTCTGCCCCCGAACTCCGCCCCCCACACACAACGGAATCCGACAAAGAATTCTGTTCTTTGTCATCCGTTGTACAGCGTTGAACAGCGCATCAGTCACATGCGTCAAGCGACGCATGTGACTGATACAAATCAACGGAAATGTGAACTTAGCCTTATGGATGCAACGGATCAGTTTTTTCACAGGATTCCTGTGAACGGAATCCTGTGAAATAACACATCCACTGCATCAGTTGACATCTAAAAAATGACGGATCCATCGTTGTGTCGCAATGACGGACCTGACTGATTTAAAACAATGGATGTAGCCTTACAAGTAGCAGTTCCTCAGACTCATTGTTTTTACACAAAAAGTATTAAATTACTTCTTGCTTCCCAGGAAAACAATATATTGGTGCTCATTTAATTTTGTAGTTTTATTGACCAAACCCAAAGAAAGCCAACAGGTATATTTCAGGGCTTTTCTATAGCATCTTTACTGGAAAAGAATTGCCTAGTGAGGTCTTAATTTACTTAAAAAAAAAAAATCTCTATATATTAAAACTGTACTTCTAAATTGTCATAATTTGTATGACCGCCTTAGACAAAATTCCTGCACCTGTAGCCATTCTTCAAATTGTCAGCATGCTTTACTAAAGCAATATCTGTTTTAATAGTGCAGCTAACAGAAGCGAATGTATAGCGAGCTGCGGATGCAGAACTTGTAAGCAGGTGAAGCGAGTCCGCAGTGGGAATGGCTCTCTGCTCTCAGCGCTTATAACAACCCTCACTGTAGACAAGACAAACAAAGCTAATCTTTATTGAAATGCTAAGCATTTCTACTGTCTACTTCCCAACATACATTTTACTGGTTTAACCCCTCTAGTTAAAGTGCTTCTCCCACAAAAAAAGGTCAATTTAATCAATAGATCTTTTAATAAAATTGGATGTGTTTAAAGAAAATGTTCCTGTACTGAGATCTTATTTATGTGTTCCTGCTATATACTGTGTAATGGCTGTGTCTGACCTTACAGGGACATGGTCTGATCATACCACAGCTCCTGGTTTGTCGACAATTTCCAAAACCCGTGATATTTTCGGTTGATGAAGCTGTGTGAAAGCTTTATTTTTTTTTTTTACGAGGCAAGATGTTTTTATTGATGCCATTTTAATTTTTTGATCGCTTATTACAGCATTTTTTTTTTTTTTTATTTCAGCGACCCAAATAACTTTTTGTTTACTGATCAGGTTAATTATTTTCATATTTTGTCATTGTATAATCAGACTTTTCTGAAGTTGGCGATACCACATACGTGTATTTTTTATCATCTTTGTTTTTGATGGGTCAAAAGGGGGTGATTTAAATTGTTTTTTTTTTTTTATTTCATTTCATATTTTCTAAAACGTTTTTTGTACTTTGCACTGTTTTTAATAGTCCCCTTAGGGGGACTATAACCTGCCATCGTCTGATACCTTGTGCTATATACAGTAATGCCATAGCATTGCTGTAAATAGAAATCACAGTCTCCTTTGAAGGCTGGCTACAGTAGGGTCTTCACAAGACCCTCTGCTGTCATAGCAACCCATCGGCGACCCACGATCATGTCACGGGAGCTGAAAATTGGGTCCCCCCCATGGTGGCACGTGCTAAATCCTTCTATAGTGTGTGTATGTATTTATGATTTCATGTCAGAAAAACATCTATATGTATCTTTTTAGTTGTAAACTTCTGGTTTCGTGTGTGTGTGTGTGTGTGTGTGTGTGTGTGTGTGTGTGTGTATACAAATATTATATATATATATATATATATATATATATATATATATATATATATATATATATATATATATATATACAGTATGTAGCAAAGGGAGAAAAACCGGGCACAGCTGATCCAAGGTAAATACTGCTGTTGAATCGTCCCTTATAGCAAGGGCCGGGTGCACATCCCAGAGCATAGGCCATGCATAAGATCATATATATTGTGTATATAATCTATGCATGAACACAATTAGTGGCCATTTTTTTTAGTTTATCTTTGAGGGTTTGTTGTTTTCTTGGACAAGTCCCAGTATTTGAGGGATTGTCCAAGCTATAGCCAATTCTTTAATTACCATTAGGGCTAAGCCACACGGCGAGAAAATCGGTGCGAGTGGAGTGCGATAAAACATCGCATTCCCCTCGGACCAATTCTAGCCAGTGTGTCAGCACACATGGGCGATTATTTTCTCAGCCCTAATCGGACTGAGAAAACAATCGCAGCATGCTGCGATTGTAAGCTGAGTCTCTTTCTCTCGCACCCATTCAAGTGAATGGGGCGAGAGAAAAATCGCACTGCACTCGCGGTACATCGGTGTACTGCTAGTGCAGTGCGAGAATGGCAATACCCGGCTACACAGGAGAGAGGGAGAGAAATCCCTCCCTCCTCTCCTGAGTGCCGGCCCGCCCCCCGCAGCTGAGGTCTGCTCGCACGAACGGACCTCAGTTGCAAGGACACACGCATGACACTCGGCTCTGCTGTACTGCCAGCACGAGCCGAGTCTCATGCAAGTGGATCGCAGTAGTGCCCGTGTGGCCCCAGCCTTAGAAGTTTTATGCTAATTAGTTTTTGATGCACAGGGGCTGGACTGTACAATGGGTCTTGTCCTCCCTGTCTGTGATTCCCCAGCCATTCTGACTGCATCCAGTCTCTGAGTGACAGATCACTGCTGAGATTTCAAACAGAGGCGACAGGTCACTGACATACTGTAAGCAGCGGCAGAAGCCACTTTGGTAAAGGTGCTGCAGCTTTCCACTAGTTTAGTAGAAATTCATTGCTAGCTGTATACTTATTGTTAATGGCGACACAGAAAGAAAAACACAAAAGGCTAAAAAGAAACCAAAACCCCATACACAAACATAGTTACTTAGGTTGAAAAAAGACCTAGGTCCATCTAGTTCAACCTTCCTTCACCAGTTCTACATTTGGTCACTAAAGGGGGCTTTACACGCTGCGACATCGCTAATTCGGAGTCGTTGGGGGTCACGGAATTTGTGACGCACATCCGGCCGCATTAGCGATGTTGCTGCGTGTGACACCGATGAGCGATTTTGCATCGTTGCAAAAACGTGCAAAATCGCTCATTGGTGACATGGGGGTCCATTCTCGATTATCGTTACTGCAGCAGTAACGATGTAGTTCGTCGCTCCTGCGGCAGCACACATCGCTATGTGTGACGCCGCAGGAACGAGGAAGCTCTCCTTACCTGCCTCCCGGCCGCTATGAGGAAGGAAGGAGGTGGGCGGGATGTTCCGGCCACTCATCTCCGCCCCTCCGATTCTGTTGGGCGGCCGCTCAGTGACGTCGCTGTGACGCCGCACGGACCGCCCCCTTAGAAAGGAGGCGGTTCGTCGGTCACAGCGACGTCGCCGGGCAGGTAAGTATGTGTGACAGGTCTGCGCAATGTTGTGCGGCACGGGCAGCGATTTGCCCGTGTCGCACAACAGATGGGGGCGGGTACGCACGCTAGCGTCATCGGGACCGATACCGCAGCGTGTAAAGTAGCCTTAAGTCATTTATAACCAACAATGTTTTGTGTACTGAGGAAATCATCCAGCCCTTTTTAAAATGCTGTTCTAGTATCTGCCATTACTACCTCTTGTGATAGTGTATTCCACAGTCTGACCGCTCTAACTGTAAAGAACCCTTTCCTATTTAGCTGTTGGAATCGCTTTTCTTCCACTCGCAGTGAGTGCCCCCTGGTCCTTAGTATTGTCTTTGGAAGAAATAAGTCATGTGCCAGTCCTTTATATTGACCACACATGTATTTATACATATAAATGAGATCTCCTCTGAGATGTCTTTTTCTAAGCTAAACATATCTAACTTTTTCAACCTCTCCTCATATGGGAGGCCTTCCATTCCTTGTAGTAGTCTAGTTGACTGCCATTGAACTGACTCTAAGGCTATGACCGCACTTTGCGTCGTCCTACTTGCATTTCTAAACGCACGTTTTTTCCTTAATTGATTTAGCAAAAGTTGCCTTTTCCAGAAATTTAGCGCTAAAAACGCATGCGTATTTACCGCGTTTTAGATGCGTTTTCAGCGCTTTTTACATGCTTTTTCACCTGCGTTTTGACAGATGCGTTTTGAACATCAAGACACTGCTAAATAAAGTTTACACAGTCAGAATGAAAAGAGAAAAAAAACCCAATACATATATATTTTTTGAATTAATAAAGAAAAAAGTTTTATTTCATGAAATTATAGCAGTTATATAATATTTAATGCTAATATAGCAATAAAATCATAATTTTCTTTAATTTAATTGTCGGATTATGTGTGTGTGTAAAGGGACATATGATTCCATTAATTTAGTGTTAGAAAAGCATGCGTTTTGTCCAAAACGCATGTTTTCTGCACCTAAAAAGGCAGGTAAAACGCAGGAAATTTGAAGTTTCTTGGTTTTTTGCCATTTCTCATTGACTTCAATGTTAGCAAAACGCTGCAGAAATGGCAAAAACAATTGATATGCTGCTTCTTTGAACGCATGGTTTTTGCCACAAATTATGCAAATTAAACACAGCGTTTTAAAACGCAAAGTGCGGTCTAGAAATCTACATTTTCCATAGACTATTAATAATAATAATTAATAATTTTATTCATTTATATAGCGCTATTAATTCCACAGCGCTTTACATACATTTGCAACACTGTCCCCATTGGGGCTCACAATCTAGAGTCCCTATCTGTATGTCTTTGGAGTGTGGGAGGAAACCGGAGTACCCGGAGGAAACCCACGCAAACACGGGGAGAACATACAAACTCCTTGCAGATGGTGTCCTTGGTGGGATTTGAACCCAGGACCCCAGCGCTGCAAGGCTGCAGTGCTAACCACTGAGCCACCGTGCCGCCCAATAAAGAAAAGCAAAACGCATGCCTTTTGGCATGAAAACGCTGCAGTTCAAAACGGACCTAAAAAGCAGCTGAAACGCAGGTGGAAACGCAAAGTGCGGTCATACCCTAACTTCTGAATGTCCTTTTTAAAATGTGGAGCCCAAAACTGGATCCCGTATTCCAGATGTGGCCTTACAAGTGATTTATAGAGGGGTAGCAATACGTTGGGATCACGGGATCTAATCTCTCTTTTTATACACCCTAAAATCTTGTTTGCTTTAGCAGCTGCTGCCTGACATTGAGTGCTGCTGCTCAGCTTATTTGTAATAAGAATACCCAAGTCCTTCTTGTTGTACATCTGGTCTCAGTATGTTTTGGAAGAAAACAGGAAAATAACCCTTCTAAATCCTCAAAAATGCTATGTGTGAGTCTCTCTAAATAGACAAATTTAAGCCCCAAACATGTAGAATTTTGATTAAAAATAGTGACTGATGCCAAGAAATTTGGGAGGGTCGCGAGTTTTTATTTCTATAGACAATAAATTATTTCTTTTTCAAAGGAGGTCATTTTGATAGATCATAAAAGGTCCTCTGTTGTCTGGTGATTTCTTTGTAAATTGTGCTGTCAGATTCTTATTCCAGTTTGTGTCCTCCCTATTCTGTCTATTATAGCACATAATGCTATACAGTGTATATAACAAAGTATTCCTTATTGGTGGTCTGCAGTGAGTCTGAATAGTTTTCATGTTCTATTAATGCGATGCCACTTCAAAAATGTCAAAATGTCACTGTGCCCTTCATGCGGCAGTGTTGGCGCATTATAAAAATGTAGTCAATTACTCTGAGCTGAGAAATAATTTTGTAGACATTTTGTATTGTACAGTCATCATACAGTACTCATATTTTGCAAGATGTTCTTTTTCTATTCCTAGAAGTGTCATTATTTTTTTTTATTTTTTTTTATTGAAAGGAGCTTTACAGATAAAATGATTTTGTGTTCCTTTATCTTACAGGGTATTTGCTAACCTATTTAAGAGCATCATGATCTAGGAGACCCTAATTTCAGTTACTATATCACTTACTTTACTGGATGTTGCAATTTTGATTAAAAACTTTTATCTGCAACAGATCTAGAAGTTCCCTGAATGTGGAGCCCTGTATAACACCACCCACACCACCGATTGGCAGCTTTCTGCCTATGCACAGTGTACACAGCTAACAATCAGTGGTGGGTGTGTGGTTGGACTATATTGCAGCAGGTTTACTAGTCCTCTATAATCTGCTGATTACATATAGTTCTCTGAATGTGTATAACACCACCCACACCACTGATTGGCAACTTTCTGCCTATGCACAGTATACATAGCTGACAATCAGTGGTGGGTGTGTGGTTGGACTATATTGCAGCAGGTTTACTAGTCCTCTATAATCTGCTGATTAGATATAGTTCTCTGAATGTGTATAACACCACCCACACCACTGATTGGCAACTTTCTGCCTATGCACAGTATACACAGCTGACAATCAGTGGTGGGTGTGTGGTTGGACTATATTGCCGCAGGTTTACTAGTCCTCTATAAATCTCCTGCTGATTAGATATACGGTGCTCCGCATTCAGAGAACTATATCTAATCAGCAGGAGATTTATAGAGGACTAGTAAACCTGCGGCAATATAGTCCAACCACACACCCACCACTGATTGTCAGCTGTGTATACTGTGCATAGGCAGAAAGCTGCCAATCAGTGGTGTGGGTGGTGTTATACGGTGCTCCGCATTCAGAGAACTATAACACCACCCACACCACTGATTGGCAGCTTTCTGCCTATGTACAGTATACACAGAAAACTGCCTCTCCATAATGGGAGCGTGGCTGGACTACATTGCAGCAGGTATTATAGTCCTCTATAGATAATCTCCAGCTGGTTAGAATAATGATGTTATAATAACTACACTTACGCTGTGTTCAAAACTGGTATTTTTACTGCATTCTTTTTCTGCAGTCAAAGCTTTCTCTCTTGGCAGTACAAACACTGTGTAGTAAATATGTACCTTTTTTTCTGTATTTTATTGACCGTTTACATGTGTGGTTTGTCTACAGTAAATGCTAATGAAGTTCATTCACCAAAAATGTGGCATAAATGTTATGTCGCATTATTTTGCAGCGTGTTTTTTTTTTTTTTTTTTTTAAACTTTCTCATTGATTTTCGAGGGGTAAAGAATCTCTATAAAAATGTTAAAAGATTTGACACTCTGCAGATTAAAAAACATCCCGCAGCGCTCATCATTGGGATTAAAACAAAAAAAGGTGCCAATGCATGAGATTTCTGAAATCTCACAGCTCACTGTAACACAGCTTCTTTTCTGCAGGACAAATAACACCGCAAAAACGCAACATGTGCACATAGTGTAGGCAGCCCAGTAAGTGATACATCACTGGAATCCGGGTCTGCCCCTACATTACGCGGCTCTTAGTTTACATAGCAAAATCCCGGCTACAAATCCCCTTTAGTGGCTTACCTGCCCTCAACTGACAGCCTGCCTCTCTGGTGTGCCTAAATGCAGGTATACATCTTGGTATCTGTGCTACTAAATAGATGGAGAAAAAAAATGGTGTCTGGACGCTGCACAGATTCAGGCAATGCCAAGGAGAAAGTTTGATTTCTTTAATTATGCTAATTACACGCACAACGCGTTTCTGGCACGTCACGCCCCCTTCATCAGGTGCTCTTTTCTTGCTTTCTTTTGCTACTAAATAGAGATACACTTGACTAAAGATGAGTGAATCGCCGGCAGGAGTGGTCTGTGACTGCTGTGTGCTGACAGTGATCATATCGGGCACAATAGTCAGATCGTTAGTTACTGTTAGTGTTTAGGCACATTATTAAAAAAAAAAATCACGGACAACCCCTTTAAGGGTTTAAGCAATAGCAGCTTCACATACCGCTGACTTGACCTGCAAAGAATAGATGGCATGGGGCTAGATGATCTAAAGAAATGAGACTTACAGATGTTTTTGATGTTTTTGTTTTATCCTTTACAGATTCAGAATAAGTTAAAATGTAAGCCTACCACAGAAATGCTCTAAAGTCTGCTGTTATTGTGAGGATTTCTGACTTTTGAGCGTTTTCATTATTCACTATGAATTCTTTTTGAAGTGCTGACCTGAGTGGTTGTATTCATCTGTTAATCTACTGCAGCGGCCTCTCATGTGATGTTCTACTGTGGGAACGTTGGACGGGTCCCCGCTTCTGCATTGCATTTTGTCTCTCTTGGCTCCTTTTTTGTCTTATAATTTCCCAAAGGAAAAAGAAATAGAATGTTTCCCTCTTTTATATTTTTGAGCTTTATGCCAGCCATATTTGACTTCTGTAAGTTTTTATTTATAGTGCTGAGGAATATTGTGTCATCGTAAATCTGAAAAATATCATTCGGATACATCTAAAGTACACCATCAAAATCACTCGACAGCACCCATAGAATATAGACATATATGTATCTTCAAAAGAATAAAGAGTTATATATTACTTGTGTATGTATTTTTCTAAGGCCTCATTCAGACGTCAGTGTTGCACTTATATGTTTTATCCACGTTCTTCAAAAATGCTACACGCACCCATTATAGATTATGGGTCTGTTCACAGCTGTGATTTTTAAGTCTATGGGTCCGTTAACGGGATCTGATTCCATGTGCCATTTATGTACTATTCTTGTTTAACATTGCAAAGGATAGGAGAAGCTTTGTAATTTATTTATCTATCTATGAAAAATCACCGATGGCACACTGGTCCAAAACACAATCTGACATCCGAAAAGGCCTAAAAGAAGTTTCCTATATTATTAGTATAATAGTACGTTTCCATTTATACACAAAGGGACTAATATACATGGTGGTCCAAAAGTAGGTGGACAGTATGTGTAATAGGGTTATGAAGGGGGAGATTTATTAAACATGGTGTAAAGTGAAACTGACTCAGTTGCCCTTAACAACCAATCAGATTCCACTTTTCATTCTTCACAGATCCAGTTTTCACAGATAAATCTCCCCCAATTCTGTTTTCTTTTCAGATAATTCACATAACCCATAATGGCAAATAATTTAAATACAGATCAAAGAAAATGGATTTTCAAAGAGTATTGGAAATCTCAGAATGCTGAAACCGTTAGAGCAAATTGGGTTCAAACATTTGGTACTCAAGCCCCAAAGAGACAAGCCATTTACCGCATTCGTGACAAATTCGATGCCACTGGTCAATGCTTAATGCTCCAAGAACTGGTCGACCCAAAACAGCCTGTACTGAAAATAATAAACAACTTGTTGCTGAAACATTTGTTCAGAGTCCAAAAAAGTCCACCAGAAGAGTCTCTTTTTAGAATATCCAATAATTTTAGATAACATTATGTGGAGTGATGAAGCTTCTTTCAAATGATTTGGCCATATTAACAGACATAATTTTATTTACTGGTATATTGAGAACATGCATTTAACATTAGAGCAACAACTAAATGAGCCTGGTGTCAATGTTTGGGGTGGTATTTTAAGTTTTAGTATCTCGAAATTCTAATGAATCAAGTTGTTCCCCAGTTACAGAAACAGCCTAATTCAAATGACCTTTATTTCCAACAAGATCGGGCCCCTCCACATTATTCAAGAGTAGTCCACAAGTATCTTGATGAAACATTTCCGAATAAATGGACTGGCCGAAGAGGCCCACTTGATTAGCCGGCATGTTCACCAGACATGAGCCCAATTTATTTTTCTTCTGGTGAGTACTCAAGGACAAAGGTTATAGTCGAAAACCAAAAAGTGACAGTGATTTGAAAAATTACATAAGAGATGCATTTAAAAAAAATTAATACCCAAAGAGACTTGTGCAAAATTGTTTGTGGAAGCGTAAGAGGCAGACTTCAAAGCTGTGCAAATTGTAATGGAAAACGGTTTGAGCACCTGCGTTGATTCAATTTAAAGGCTTGTGTATTATTGTTGAGAATAAATTTAATTGTCAATGTTATGCTTGTGTTGGTAAATATAATTTTATATATAAATCAAAATAAATGTTATTTTCTGTCCACCTACTTTTGGACCATCCTGTATGTGTGCACTATTCTAACATAATGTGTAAAATCCAAAAATGTCCCTTTTTTATTTCCTGAGAATTTTTTGATAGTGGTATATTAGGCTGACTTTTTTTGACTCTGGCAGTATAATGGACCATTTCAACAATAAAAACCTGTCCTATTTCACTCATGGCACCCCCTAATGTTGCTTTTGGAACATTATTTTTCAGTGGAAAAATCTATCCTTATTATTTGGATTAGACCTGGAACATAGTTTGAATTATGCTGTAATAAAGACTGGGCAGATACTTTTTAATCCCCCAATTGGCTAGGATATCTTTGTTTATGAGTGTTGTTCCACCACGGTGAGCAGGAGTGTCTTTCCGTGGTTAATATTACCGGGAGCCAAATACAGGATGAGCTGGACTGTACAAATGATCCTTTGGCAGCTTTGCCCTGCATCATGCTGCGTTCTCTGATAGTGTGACATTTCCAAGCAAAAAGAATATTACACAATTCACAGATTTTTTTTTTTTATTTCCTTTAAACAATGGCTGGCTGATGCCTCTGTATAGCATTAGCATCCATCACGGGTTTGCCCAACTTTTCCTGGCATTTACTTTAAGCAGAAGGAAAAAGAACTGTATGAGAAGAGCCTGAAGACCCAGTAATATAAATATGGGCTAGTCACTGTGAACTGACATGGAACCAGTACCCTGTAATTATACCACTGGATGTGATTAATGGGCACTTGTTTTGTGAAGTGGTAACAAATGGTTTTCCAATTTTTGATAAATCCCATAAGATTGTCCTGGTTACATCTTGTAAGGAATTTACACAGTATACATTTTTAGTATTTAGTTATAAATGTTGTTGAGATAAGACCATTGTTCATGGGTTATAGTCTATGCTATGGGATCTCTAGAAAGAGTCCCATCAGGTCGGAAGTTAATTTGATGCCACTGTAGTTCTGCTGTCTGGCTTTTTACCTTTTGGGAGTGATTACCTGTGTATTAGTGAAAATGTCCTTGTAAACTAGTCTGTTTAAGCCCCTACAATTTTACAATTATTAAGATTTTCCCTTTTTTGGGAGGGGAATTTTAACTAGTAATTCATGTCTAGACAAATTTCTGGAATCTCACTAGTTTTTCTTAGTTTGGACTTAGTCTAATCACGGTTTTCACCACGTTTGTTTTAATGTTCTGTGTCTTTTACGTGATAGAGCTTTCCTATACTACTCTATAGATGCACTTTGTGATAGAGTAGAAATATATAGACAATGTGTGGGAATTTATTGCAGGAAGTGTTTAATCAGTCCAGGGTACTGCTGAGTGTGGTCAGGAAGGCACATAAGCCAGCTGGCTCTGTCCCCCCATTCATGGCTCTGTTACACTCTCACTTGGATAGGCCTTGCCTTTTTACAGTCAATGATCTTGTTTCTCTTCTGCAGACCCTATTCTTGGGGGCTAATGAATTGGGTGTCTCTTGCAGACTAAATAAAATATCCTGTAGAAGACGTGCTGTGCAAACAGGATTATTTCTCATAGTAAATGCATTTGGCCATTTCAAGCACACTTGTTTGTTTTTTTTATTACTTTTTTTCTTATTAATAGTCTATACAAGAGCTGTGCAAAGTGTGGCCCACGAGCCACATTTGACCCTGTGGATGTTCCAGTCCAGTCTTTGGACCAATACAACTGAAGGGTTGAATACAGTGGCCCTCGGGCCACACCATGCCTGTCCACTGCTGCAGAAGCACAGCACCAAATGCATTGCGTTACTTGCCCCTTTTTCCACCAATCAGCATGTAAGACAGTAGACGGAATGGCATCACATCATGTCATGTGCTGTACGAAGAGTCAGTGCACTGGAGACAGGTGCAGAACCTCGGGAAACCGGGAGTGAGGCGAGTATGTTTTTTTTGTTTTTTCCGTATGTATGGGGTATTTGCTTGTAGATTGGCTATGTGAGGGCTCACACTGTATTTAGTAGGTTATGTGGGGGCTCACGCTATTTAGGCAGTTATGTAGGGGCTCAAATGGTATTTAGGAGGCTATGTAGGGGATCATACTGTACTTAGAAGGCTATTTGGGGGTTAATGCTGTATTTAGATGGCTATGTGTGTGCTCATTCCACATTTAGGAGGCTATGTGGGGGCTCATACTGTATATACAGGGATATCAGCATACTTTTCTCTGATCAATTGGTGATATTAATATAAAATTATAATTAATATGTTAATATTGAGCAGAGTTAATTGCAGGCTGTTTGTTCAGTCCTCCACAAAAGTCACAGTAACTCATGTGGGCCCTTGGGAAAATTCATTGCCCACCCCTGGTGTATACCGTTACACTAATGGAAAAGAGGATACCCACGAAAGCACTATGAGAACTCCTGAGCACATAGGTTATTGCATAACTATGAACAGTTTAGTGTGTGCCAAATGTCAGCCTCTATCCCAAAACCAAAGATTCTTTCAATCTGACCCATTATTTGCTAGTGCTGGTCTGTAACTTCAGAGACTGGTAATAGAAAGGACCCCCCAAAAGTAATTGTTGCGCAGCTGCTGACAATACCTTCCCGATAAAGATTATTCTATCTATAGCAATTGTGTTGAGGTTTTAACTATAGATGAGTGAACCTTTTGAAATTTTTCCAAGAAAATTCAAGTTGCATCTGATAAATTTGAGCAAATCTCGTAATTACTTGGAAAATAGATATGGGGGACTGGAGAGAGCGAAAATCAGAACTTACACTACATAGGAGAATGAAAGGGCCTTGCTGACAATAAACTTACACACTGCAGAATAGAGGGTCTTAGGCTATGTGCACACGCTGCGTTTTTTTGACGCTGCGTTTTTGTGCGTTTTTGGCCGCTAAAAACGCACAAAAACGCACCTGCGTCGAAAAAACGCGGCAAAAAACGCACGCGTTTTGCCGCGATTTGGTGCGTTTTTTTGCTGCGTTTTGCTGCGTTTTTGCTCACTGCGTCCTTATGCGTTTTTTATCAGTGAACAAAAAAAAAAAGGTCTGATGTCATTTCCTTCTTCAATGTGTTCTTCATTCTCCACTAGTGTATGCAGAAGAGCAGACAGCTGCAGAACTACAAGGCTCAGCATCCTCGATCCAATAGTGTATGCAGGACAGCAGACAGCAGCTGTCGAACTACAAGGCTCAGAATCCTCCATCCAATAGTGTATGCAGGAGAGCAGACAGCAGCTGTCGAACTACAAGGCTCAGCATCCTCCTTCCAGGACTGTATGCAGGATTTCTTTGCCCCCCCAAAAAAAAAATGACGTGGGCTTCGCCATATTTTTGTATGCTAGCCGGGTACAGCAGGCAGGTACGGGCTGCCCCCAACCCCCAGCTGCCTATTTGTACCCGGCTGGGAACCAAAAATATAGGGAAGCCCTTTTTTTTTAAATTATTTCATGAATTTCATGAAATAATTTAAAAAAAAAAAATGACGTGAGCTTCGCCCCATTTTTGAGTCCAGCCGGGTACAACTAGGCAGCTGGGGATTGGAATCCACAGTGCAGGGTGCCCATGCTTTCTGGGCACCCCCGCTGTGAATTGCAGTCCCGCAGCCACCCCAGAAAATGGCGCTTTCATAGAAGCGCCATCTTCTGGCGCTGTATCCAACTCTTCCGGCTGCCCTGATGCCGGGTGGCTAGCCAGGTAATAATGGAGTTAGGGCTAGCTGTATATTATCAGCTAGCCCTAAGCCCGAAATTCATGGTGTCACGCCAATATTAGACATGGCCACCATGAATTTCTAGTAAAGATAAAAAAAAAACACAACACAGAAAAATATTTTTATTAGAAATAAAACACAACACAATTAGTGACTCCATCTTTATTGAAATAAACCCCCCTCCACAGTAATCCTGGGTCAGGGTCCCGCGCCGTCCAATCCGGATCCAATATCATCTGATCGGTTTGCTGGAAGGCAAAGCGATCAGATGATGTGTCAGGATAAAGGATGTGAATCCCATCACACATCAGCTGATTGTATAAAAGCCGGTTATACAATCAGCAGATGCATCAGTAGAAAAAAAAAAAAAATAATACTCACTTATGTGCTGAATTACCGGCAGCTCCCGGAGCGATGGGGCGGGAGTCTGATCCTGTCCGATCGCTGCAGCAGCTGCCGGTAATCAGGGATGAAGTCTCCTGACGCATCCGCTGATACCGGCCGGGCGCCCGCGTCAGCCCGAGACTCGATCAGCTGATGCGTCAGGTGACTGCATCAGGTGATCCATCGCCAGGTCCTGCAAGCAAGGTCCTGCCCCGGGGAGACTGCACACAGCCGGAGCGGGAGCGGCGATACCGTGACAGGAGCTGGGAGCGGGCATGGCACCGCGAGGCTGCAGACAGGTGAGTATAACTTTTTTTTTTTTTTTATTCTACTGTTAACTTTTGTTTTCGCAGCCGCTTCCACCTCCTGCCTGTACATGGCGCCGCACGGCAGCATACATGCACAGGACGGGAGATGGACGCGGCGGTGACGGTACCGGGAGGATTCATGCTTCTGTCTATACTGACAGAAGGAATCCTCTTCCTGTACACGTCACTTTACTACCCACCTCCTGCGCTTATAGCTGCGTTTTTGGTCTTAGAAACGCACCAAAACGCAGCTATTTGCGTTTCTCATTGCGTCTTTCAACATCCCATTGAACTCAATGGATGAAAAGCGCAGTGAAAAACGCGGGAATAATTGACATGCTGCGTTTTTGTGGTCACCACAAAAACGCAGCTGAAAAAAAACGCTGTGTGGGGACAGCAAAAATGAAAACTCATAGACTTTGCTGGGGAAGCAAAGTCATGCAGTTTTGAGGCCAAAAACGCACCCGAAAAACGCGCAAAAACGCCGAGAAAAATGCACCGTGTGCACATAGCCTTACACAGATGGAAAACTGCTGCCATACAACTGTGCTCCGCTGGGTGCCGAAGATCAGTGATGGTCCACCACGGTATAAGGTATGATAATCTGCTGGATGTCTTAGCTGCACGACCACGCAAAAAGACATGATTCTGTTCTCCGATGGGTCATTAGTGCTGGAAATGGTGTCGACAAGGTTTTTTTTTTTGTTTTTGTTTTGTGTTTTTTCAAACCGGAAATTGAACTTCAAAGTATTCATATTTGTGTGAAACTGTTGTGACGACGTGGGCCCCGAGTGTATGCGAACCATGTGTCAGGTAGTGGGATTGAGTCACACAGGAGCTCTTTATCACTTCAAACGTCCATGCGGTTTATTTAAACCTATCATAAACCACTGTTACACTGCATTAAAACATATCCGCAAGGATTCATACACAGTGTTCCCGTGCCGGCATCACAGCCTTTACTCACTGACCTCTCTATTCAGGAGTCTCAGTACACTCCTCACATGGTCTCATCATGTGCTCCATCAGGTCCATTTCCTTCCTGGACCGTGGTAGACAGCCATGTGATCACCATCAGACACATGATATCCTCCCAGACACACCCCTGGGTGGGGGCATGTTGATGGTCAGTCCCGCCCATTGCTTTCTGGGACTATCCCATGCATCTAGCCCTGAAACATGCTACCAAAAGACTCGTGGAAGTACAAGTCCCAGCAAAGAATCCAAGTTCATAGCCGAGGCTCTCTGCGACACACACCGGCCACCTCCAACGTTACCGAGTGCCATCTCACATACCCTCCCCCTCTGCCTAAAGCCGTTCGGTTTGGCACAAGTCATCACCCGATCAGAGAGCCCTCTCTGTCGACTGTCACCGGCAAGTCTGGAAACCTCATCTGTCAATACTGTCAAAGTCTTCTTTACCAACCCGGCACCATTAGACTCCATCAACCCCTCTTTTAGAGTCACCGATTGGTTAGCCGTCCCCCAACGGTTATCACAGTAGTGTGAGTCACTTGCGCCTGTATTCAGTGTCTGGCCTGACTCTGTGTCATCACATAAACTACAGGGCTTCTTGTCTGGGACCTTCCGCCTCAAATTACCAGTGGGGTGGTCTCGCTGTTGGCGATTTTTCTCCTCGCTTTTCCTAATTGCAGAACAGACTCTCCATTTTTCTCTTCTTTCTGCGCCTGTTCCAGCCTTATTCCATTCATTATTTGCAATACCCCTTCTGGTCCCTGTACATTGGGTTGAAGGCGGCTGATGCCTGCTGCATAATTGACAAATTTGCTCATTACATCACAGTCTTTCTTGCCTTATCTGCTCTATTTCTCTTATATGGTTTACCCGATATTCAAGAAGAATGCTTAGATTTCTAAGACTCTCCACTGTCCCGACAATGAACAACAGAACCATACCATCTTACTGGGGTATCTTGTCCTTGTTTTCATCTGGGATTCTTAATCTTGTCACTCCAGACTTGTCCACCATTTCCTGCATGACTCGTACATTTTTCCCAATGACTTTCCTTACAAGAGCAATGGGTATCTGGATGACATCTTTCACCAGACTCTGAGCTTTCCTCAGATGCTCCAGCCGTCTAGCAGCTTCTTCATTCTGCAACCGGATCTTCCACTTCATGTGCACACATCTGAAGTGCATGTCACTCAGGATAGCCACCCGCTTCACTGTGGTTTCACTGGTGGACAATATAACTAACTGTGAAGGCTCTGGCGACCAGTACACTTTAAATGCTTCCACAGCCTTCTTAAACTCTTCATGCATGGACTCCCTGGTACACGCTTCTCTCAAGTCTTCTGGTACATCCACCATGCACTTAACCAAAGAAGTCTCATTCTTCTTTGCTGCTACCACAAGACTGTCTTGTTGAACTGTCAGGGTCAACACTCTTTTGGCTTCAACTGCTTCAACATGTTTGACCAGGAGATACTTATTGCTCCATCTTTTCCAAGGCTACTTTATTCCTCATCTGGTACTCAACCAGGCGACCTCTGAGCTTAGATACTTCTTCAGTTCATCTACTCTGTTCTCTGCAGCCTGTCTCAGAAGCTTTTCTTGCTTCTGATGGGCCTTTATTAGCTCCTTGAGCCTCCTCATCTCGGCGTTTTCATCTTCAGTCACCTCACAGTTAGGTGGCTCAACAGCTTGCTTTTTGTGGTCTGTGTGGACATCAGAGGATTTCATACATTCCACATCTACAATACCAGGTTCAGCTCCAGCTGAGACACTTTTAATTTCTTGCAACTTTGGCCTTACAAGGCAGGTCATTCAGTCTCTCAATTCCTGATGAAACCCCTGGTCCAGACCTCACATCTTCCTCAGAGGCTCTTTCCACTTCCACAACTCCAGCTGTGTTTTGGGACTTTGCAGCATAACTTTCTGCCAGGGTGTCACACTCTTCAGCACTAGGTAGTTCACCGGTCTGCTCACCATGACCGTTGTGGATTTTTCCTCCACCAATACTCTCCAGGATTTCATTTCCTATAGCACTCTCACTTGGCAGACCATCAGCTTCATGCTTGGAAATCTTAGGGGACACCACTACTACTTCCTGAGTTGTCTCCTTTTCTGTGATTTCCCCTTGCTGATCTCTGTCGTTACAGTGTGTCAGTTCAGTCTGATTCCTCTTTCTTTTGCAGGATTTCGCTGTCTGACTCTACACTAGCGGTTGTCACTAGCAACGAGCCTTCCTCACCAAGGAACTCAAACTTCTCTGCCCCTTCAGACAGTATACCTTGCGCTACCTCTCGGCGCTTATTACGGGTTCGGCGTTGGGAGGAGGTTTTACCCTTCTCACTCTGTACCTCACTGTACTCGTTTGTCGCTTTATTAGAGTCAATGTCTTTACTGGAGTCATCGTCACTCCCCCTGGTGTCCTGGACCAGTCTGTCCCCACACAACCAGGTGTTGGCTTCCCTTTCTGAAGCTGTCCTGTTTTTAACAGTCACACTAACATATATTCCCGTAGATGTTATATCACTAAGTTGGGCAGGTCCATCTCTCTCTTTGGTCACCCCCTAACTTAGTGCCTCCTAGAGGTGACAGTACTGTCTTCCCCTTATTACACTATCTTACTACTACACAATATCATACTACTAGGAACACTTTCAGCCTCCCGCTGTGGTGGGGCTTCCTATGGGCCATTTGGGCTTTTACACAAGCAAATGGACATTTCCCCCATTTCCCACAAGTCTGAAAATATTTTAGTGTCCCGGCCTACGACAATTGGGTGCAGTAAGTCTGGGACTACACCAACATCATGCATTCCAATGCTCTCTTCTGCTTCAATGACCACTCTGGTCACCGGGTACTCTCTACCATCACCATGGATGCAACCGGCACGGATCTTCCTTACGGGAATCAGTAAAACATTGGATGAGGCCCTCACCAGGGTCACCAAGGTCCCTGAGTCTACCAGTCCAGTCATGTAATGCCCATGCACTTCCATGGAACACAGACGTGACTCCTCATCAAACGGGCAGTCTATACCGCAGATCGGACACTTGTGGCATAAATACCGTTGTCCCTGGCTACGGTCAATCTGCGCCCCCTGCGCCTTTATATTTGGTATGCTCCGCACCATTTTTAGTGACCACCCCTTTATGGGTTTTCTGAGGCTCCACCCCTTTTGGGCTTTCTGATGCTCCGCCCCTTTTGGGCTTTTTGTTGCTTCGCCCCCTTCTGGGCTTTCTGAGGCTCCCTTGCAGTGTCTTTAAACCCCAGTTCACGCAGTTCCCTGTTATCTCCCTGGGCACCCTGTGTCCGTACTGGCCCCAGAAGGGAACTCACAAACTGGTCCATTGCTGCCACATTGCTGCGCACTGACAGCTCCTGCTGTCCACACACAAGGAACTGGTACAGCTCCTCCATAACGTCCGTATGAACTATCCCCCCTTTCGGGCTCTCAGCCCCCACGGCTGTTGCTGGACCTTCTGGCACATAATGTTGGTGTTGCTGCTGGCTTTGCAGCGGGTGTTTCAGGAGCTCCTCCATGCTGCAACGAGAAGAAAAGCAGGAGGGGCGCTCCAATGGGTAATACCCGGTGGTCAAAGACAGGGGGGGGTTAGAGTACCACTAACCTTTCCGGGTTGTACCGCCCGTACAACTAGGATCTTCATCCTGTGGTGTATCACTGCTCACCAAGCAGGGCCCAGCAATTCCGGGTTGGCTGCTTGAGTGTGCAGACAAAACTGCTTGTATCCACAGGAATACATCCTAGGCTGTTGCCCTTAGCAACCAGGCTGCGTTGCCCCTAGCAACCAGGCCGCATGCCCGCATTCTCCACCATAATGTGATGACGTGGGCCCCGAGCCTATAGGAACCATGTGCCAGGTAGCGGGATTGAGTCACACAGGAGCTCTTTATCACTTCAAACGTCCATGCGGTTTATTTAAACCTGTCATAAACCACTGTTACACTGCATTAAAACATATCCGCAAGGCTTCATACACAGTGTCCCCGTGCCGGCATCACAGCCTTTACTCACTGACCTCT
Organism: Anomaloglossus baeobatrachus; assembly: GCF_048569485.1. Classification (NCBI taxonomy): domain Eukaryota; kingdom Metazoa; phylum Chordata; class Amphibia; order Anura; family Aromobatidae; genus Anomaloglossus; species Anomaloglossus baeobatrachus. Next base: position 566,684,488 of record NC_134354.1, on the reverse strand, counting down.
CTATTCAGGAGTCTCAGTACACTCCTCACATGGTCTCACCATGTGCTCCATCAGGTCCATTTCCTTCCTGGACCCTGGTAGACAGCCATGTGATCACCATCAGACACATGATATCCTCCCAGACACACCCCTGGGTGGGAGGCATGTGGATGGTCAGTCCCGCCCATTGCTTTCTGGGACTATCCCATGCATCTAGCCCTGAAACATGCTAGCAAAAGACTCTTGGAACTACAAGTCCCAGCAAAGAATCCAAGTTCATGGCAGAGGCTCTCTGCGACACACACCGGCCACCTCCAAGGTTACCGAGTGCCATCTCACAATGTATATTTCAGTAAATTTAACTGAATCTTTTGTAGATTGATCTACTCATCTCTAGTTTTCGCTATAATTTGTTTTGAAGTTATGGCAGGATTATAATTAGAGTGTAATGTCACCTTTTACATGTCCATGGAAAACAAAAAAACATATCCATCAGTATGCACAGTTAAAATCAATGCATGTCATAATCTGATCTGTTTTTGCAGATCAGATTTAGCTGTTAAAAATGACTGAAAAACTAAAACATCCTTGGAAAAATAATACAATTTGTTAGTCTTTTATTAAGATGGCAATATACATCTTTATAAACCATTCTGACGTTAGTTTTCCAAAAGTCTTCAATCTGTATTTAACCATCCATATTTGTGCATCATCTGTTCCCTAAATTCTCATCTAAATTCTACCAAAATCTGAAAAATAGTATATAATATATAGTGCTAATTAATGGAAGCTATGCATTTTCCAGATCCATTTTTATCCCATAGGTAAACATCAGTTTACTGGTGGCATAGTTCTGATATGTAACCAATGTCCCACTACTGGGGTTTCCCAGACAATCACTAGAATGAGGTAGCATTGTTGTACCACTTTCTCATGTCTTTGTATGGTGTTTTCTGGACAACTTCCATTTACTATCATGGGCCAGTTATGTGGCCTTTCATGAATAGTGAAGCCAACATAGAGCTTTGTGGCAAGGCACTTTCCTACATACATTGCCACTAGTTTAGCAACAAACTGCCTACCGCTGGCCTCTGGTTGACCTCAGCAGTCCAGAAACAAACATACCCTGACCCTTGACCTGGGCTTCAGCAAATTTAGTATTTGCTGGTTGTAATCTAGAAAAGGGATACTCCAGATATTTGTCTGGTATTAGTGTCCCAAGCAGCTGGAAGATCTGGCCAGCTGGTATATCTCCTTCATAAAGTGTCCGCGCTCCCACGGGCATTGCTGCTTTAAGACCAAATCACTCAAAGTATAATACGATTTCATCAAGCATTTAATTATGAGTAATTTCATCGGATACCAAGTGTTTTGTTTTTTCTTCTTTGCTGCTTGATGCTTGAATCGAGGCCAATAGCTTTACGTGGATTAAATTGGATAAAGGTCAGGCTTTCTCAGGTTATTTTTCAAGTGAAGTAGGTACAAAAGTATTGGTTCCTCTCTGTCATTTTCTCGACGTTGATTTATTTCTACGCATCAGTTATGTATTGTCGTTTTGTCACACTACCCTAAGCAATCATTTAAAAAAGAAAAAAAAATTACAAAAAGATAATAAAATGATCAGACAGCAGATTTGTTGTTGATCTTCACTGATTGTGTTGCATTGAAAGCATTTTTGGTTTTCTAATGTAAATGTAAGGGACATTTTATGATGGGCTTTGCGTTTTACACGTCTATGCTCTGTGGCCCAAGTATAGACTGTGATTCAAGGACTGGCCTTGTGTCTCCTGTGTCACGTGCTAGTCACACAGGGAAATATGAGGCTTTTATGTTTTGACCAAACCATGCATCGTTTACCCTTACTCAAACCATAAAACATAGATGTGCTAGTCTGGCCACTAGCCAGTGTCACACTTCTGTTATTCTCATATGTGAAAAAGTCTTTGTTTTTTAGGTTTGCCTCGACCATGTTTGGTCCATGTGTTAGTTTTTCCAAACTTTGCAACCATTTTTTTTGGATTTAGCAATTTACTTACATTGATGAGTTTGATGCGCGACCTCAATAAAAGATATGTCTCCCATCTTTTTTTGCACACAAGTGGTTCACAAAAAATTGACTTGAAAAGGCCCATTCATTTTAATGAGTCTCAGATCTATGTGCAGAAAGCATGAATAAAACAGCACCAAAAAACACCTAACTACAGTTGAAACCAAAAGTTTACATACACCATCTAAAAAGTTTCATCTGCGTGTTTTTCTCACTATCTGACATGAAATCATAATGAACCTTTCTCATTTTAGGTCAATTAGGAACTAAAACTATTTATATGTGCCAAATGACAGAATAATAATGAGTGAGTGAGATATTTAAGGCATTTTTATTAGTTTCTGAAAAGTCAAAAGTTTACATCCACTAAGAGTACTATGCCTTTAAACCATATGTGACAGCCCATACGATGATGTCATGTGTTTGGAAGCTTTTGATAGGTTTATTGGCAACATCTGAGTTAATTAGAGACACACCTGTGGATGTATTTTAATGCACACCTGAAACACTGCTTTTTTGTTTTTCTGTCAGGTAATGATAAAAGCTTTATTTAGATAGTGCATGTAAACTTCTGGTTTCAACTGTATATCGAAACATACTGCTAGGAAATAATGACTGTGTTTTATCAGCTCTGTATAAAGTTTTTAGTATTTAGGCCCAATTCATTAAAACAATTACGATTCTAAAGTCACAATTTTTGCAGAATTGGAATTGCGACAATAATTTTCAATTTATCGGTCTTCCCACCTGTTTTGTTTCATCTCCGCTAAAATGTGCGGATCAGGTGCAGGACACGGTGCGAAGCCACAGCATGTCCAATTCCAGAAATCTTACTCCTGTCCCAGACTAGAGTACAATTTGTGGTTGTGAAAAATAAATTGGATCAATCAAACATCTGATTTTTACAGATGCTGTGAGGTAGTGGGGGGAGTCATATGTGAAGGACGGTATGTATCCCCCAGAATGCACACAGAAACATATCAGAGTACTGGACAGTAGTCAGTCCACTTCTTCCAGGCCGGGTTTTGGATACAGCTCATGACCACTGATTTAATTTAAAAGTTCCTGCAAAGGTTTGGGAGGGGCAGAGTTTGTTTTTTGTTAGTTGCAGAGCAGGGGGAGCTTTGTGTACGTCAGCCTTGTGTGGAGCTGGAACACAGGTCTGTGGATTCTGCTGTCACATCGTGGAGTGACCCGGAGGGGCCGTCTCCCATGGTAACCGGTATCTTCTGTCTGCTATTATATTCGAACTGTGTGGAACCCCGACAGCAACCCGGAGGACATCTATGGTTACCTGTTGTTGTTTCCAAGTGCTGAATAAAAGCCTGTGAGTTGGACTGTACTGGGTCACTGCCTCTTTATCGCCCTGTGCGAACCCCAAAAAAGTTACAGTGCACTGCAATTCTTTAACATAGAAAACTGTATTTAATAACTGGTGGTTTATAAGAGCGGATGCTATATGGATGAAAATTGGACCACTTAATTCTTTGTGTGAACTTAGCCTAAAGGGTGCTTTACACGCTGCGACATCGCTAACGATATATCGTCGGGGTCACTGTGTTTGTGACGCACATCCGGCGTCGTTAGCGACATCGCAGCGTGTGACAGCTAGGAGCAACGATCAATGATCAAAAAACGTTAAAAATCGTTGATTGTTGACACGTCACTCCTTTTTCATGTCGTTGCTGGTGCATGACGCTGGTTGTTCGTCGTTCCTGCGGCATCACACCGCTATGTGTGACATCGCAGGAACGACGAACATCTTCTTACCTGTGTCCACCGGCAATGAGGAAGGAAGGAGGTGGGCAGCATATTCCGGCTGCTCGTCTCCTCCCCTCCTCTTCTATTGGGTGGCTGTTTTGTGACGCCGAACGCACCTACCCTTGAAGGAGAGATTGTTCAGCGGTCACAGCGACGTCGCTGAACAGGTATGTGCGTGTGACGCCGCCGTAGGGATATTGTTCACTACGGCAGCGATCACCAAATGTCGCACAAATGATGGGGGCGGGTGCTATCGCTAGCGATGTCGCAGCGTGTAAAACCCCTTTACTCTCTGAAGTTACCTTAGTTTTACCAATGGACAGAGATTGTAGGGGCAGAGAGTTCATCAGTTGATGAAAATGCCTGGTCATTTCATTTTGGTTAGAGAATCTTTTTAACATATTACCATGTGCTGAAACCACATTTGACTACTAAAAATATATTCCCTTCACGTATTTTAAATAATTTTTTTCCAAATGCTGGTGTCCTGATAATTATCACACCAAGTGATCATCAGAACAATGTTGCAGCAGTAATCTACCGTGCTCCTGTAGGCTCAGCACTTGGACCTTAGACCCCATCAAAGTTATCAACCATTAAAATTTACGAAAAAAACAAAACTGAATATTGAAAGCTCTGATAGTCATCTCATCATATGCCTTTTGTTTCAAAGTGTTGGATATCACACTTACATTTTCAGATCATCTACAGGTCTTTGTTGTATTTATAGTGCAGTAGGCTAAATTTCTGTCAGCTACAGCTTTATTATAAAACAACAAACTGTGCTGTACTTGCCCTCCCTGGGTCCATCTGTGAGTCTCCGCCAGTGCCTGGCATTGGCTGTGGAGCTGAGGTCACCTTGACAGCACAGCAGCCAATGAGTGAGATTAGTGGCACTGGCAGCGTAGACTGAAGTCAGATCTGCTGAGTTCACTTGGCTGTCGACGCGACGTCAGCGCCCCATGCCAATGTCAGACACTGGGAGCAGCATCAGAAACTTGCCAGTGGACTTGGAAAAGGTGAGTACAGCACAGTTTGTTGCTTTATAACAAGCTACAGCTGGGAAAGAAACTTCAAGCATCACTCTGGAGTGGCGCTTTAAATCTTAGCCACCTGCTCCCTGACGTAGCCTCACCTTCCAGCTGCTTCAAATTTTATCAACACCACTCTGGTCTTGCAGCGCCATCTTGTGCTCGTAACTTATTGATTGGAAGTTAGAAGTTCTCAATGCAAGTCTATGTGAGCCACAACGAGGTCCTCATAGAGATGTATTGATTTGTTACAACCGGTGTTCTCCATTAAACATTGCCGATAGATTGCAGATCATAGTAGACCGACTCGAGCAACTCTGAAAACAGATATAGACTGTACCAGGTGAGTGTAATACTGGGAGCAGGGGACTTACATTTAAAGCACCACTCCAGCGCTGAAAAAAAGGAAAAATACTGGCATGGTGCATTAATTGAAAAGCAACAAGCCCTTATTGATGTATTATGTTTGTTTTTTCTGGCCTATTAATGAGGTTACAGGACTGTCGCTATATGGCTGTGACCATTTCATAAATGGGACATGACTCCTGCTTCCGCGTTATCTTTATGCCATTTCCCAGTGTCTCAGAGAAGATCATATGCTCCAGATAGATGCTGGCACTGACACCATCAGCGGGTCAATAAATACCTCGGAGATCTGTCATGTTTCATTGACTGAACTCAGACATGAACTGCCGGTCTGTATGATCTCTGTGCAGAAAACTGATCTAATGAGGCTGCTGTGACTACCTGTGACTCTAGAGCATTTTCCCTTTCTTATGTTTACAATTGAGTCAGTGCTGTAAGATACAAAGCGAGAACTGCTGTAGATCATTCGTCTTGTGCCTCATGTAAGGACTGTGTATTTTACAAATGCTGGAAGCGCGGATTCACAAATAGCAGCTGTGTCCTCATGGGAAAATGGTTCTCCATGATGTCATGCAGCCATCTGAAGCCTGAGGTTCATGTAGGATTTCAGATAGGCTTGTAGTAATGAGAACAGGAACTCCCAAGCTTGGCATTCGGTGAACACCATTATTCATGGCCATTAATTCATTTTATTTTATTTTTGTTATTAATTTGTACACATGACACTTATGATATGTGTGGAGTGATGTAACATATCCAAAGGAACATCTCATTCCCTTCTTAATTACATCTGATTCACAGATCAGATCCCTGTCCAACACTGGTTACACTACTTCTGGAAGAAACTGCCTTATATTCCTGACCTTATGCTCAATCCCTTTTTAACAGCTAAATCGATCATGATAAAATTTAAAAAAAAAGTCCTTCCCATCCGGACAAGCTCCATTTGTCCGCTATCGGTGGGGTGTATTCCAGTGGTCATCGTGACATTGTCATGTGACTGTTGAAGTCAGAGGCTGGTGATCAGCTGCCGATGTCCATTTTATCAGCACAGATGACTGCTCTAACGGAATGCTAAAAAGCTGCAGCCAATCAATGGCCACTGATTGACTATAACCGTCATGTAAAATAGTAACGTCATGTAACCACTGACATCAGAGGAGTGGCGCCAATCCGGGAGGGAAACACATGCATACACTTCAGCTGCTAATATACTTAATATATACTTTAGCATTCATTTATTCAGTTTATGCCAGTTTATGAATTCACTTGTGAAACTTTCTCCCCTCTATGATCAAAATTGAAAATGATTTTGTCAGTGTTGGAGGCTTTGTATGTACACAAGTTGGTAACCAAGCGGCTTGTAATTCTCATTCATGAGCCTTTTGGCCACCCATACCTGCTGTGCAAGTGCCCAGGAGTCTGTATTCTTGGCCCTGTTTATAAACCCAAGATTTCTATCATCCTCTCTGCCCAAATTTTGTTGTCCAGAATAAATATATGACTGCAGAGCCTGGCTGTAAATTTCTTGTTTAAGTAGCTGCGAATTGGCTCACATTTATGTTCATTTCAGAGATAAAATTTGCATTGTACTCTATTTCGTGCGCACGGTCCACTCTTTGAGCATTGCAATGGATACTGCTATGTGGTTGGCACAATATTTTGTATAATTCTATGTGGCAGACACAAATTGGCAGTACTGTGTACATGCTTTCACTGTATTACCCTTTAATATTTTATACAAAATCTGGTCCATTCCTATGAGCTAACCACAAATGCCCTGTAATGTATTTTGACTCGCTCTCTAGCCACATGCACTTGGCTGTATTTAGAACTCACTAATTCAAATCTATAACCGAGGAAAATAGAGAAGGGTGATAATGCCGCGCCAATGATCACTTATGGAACCGTAAGATTAACGTATCTTTATTGGCATAGGTCTACGCGTTTCAGGAGCTCTGCTCCCTTCCTCAGGACCGTAAAGAACCAAGAAACCTCAAATCTTTGATTGATTTGGCGCGGCATTATCACCCTTCTCTATTTTCCTCTGTTATCTGCCATCGGGTGGCTGCAGCCGGGATCATTGCTATACATGCGAATAAAGGGGTTGTGACTTGCACAACTGTATCTGGTGAGTATTTACTCCCCCCTCCTCACCCCACATTATTGGGGTAATACCCTATCTGCGCTTCTTTTCCACAGCTTCGTACTTTTTAATTCAAATCTATGAGCCAACACTGTAAATCATTGTGCCTCTTAGGGTGCGTGTCCCCCTCGAATTAGTGTTTGCAGCGTTTTGGATGCAGCGTGTTGTCGCTGCTTCCAAAACGCTGCTATGTACAGTACAAGGACAGTGGATGGGATTTCTAGAAATCCCATACCCACTGTGTGTGTACTGCCCGCATCGAAAACTGACCTGCGGTGCGGCTTTCCGAGCCGCAAGCATGTAAATTCTTTGCCGCATAATTGCAAGCATCCTCCGTAGGGAGAACATAAGCTAGAGACCACAGTGCTAAAAACTCTGATCGTGGGCACGGTCAGCTGAAGTCTCCTGCGGAGGAGACTCGCAGCCCCGCAGGTCAGACCCTTCCGTGTCCAGGACACAGTGGGTCCTGATCGTGGGCACATACCCTTACTTTATACAGTGGAACACAGTTATTGAAGTGAGGATTTCATAATAAATCAGTTCTTCCTTATGGAATGTGCTTATCTTTAAAGTCAATATTTCATCCTTTTTCTCCACTCAACTTCTAAAACTTAACGTGGCCGTTTTTTTCCCCATCTCGCTTACCCACTCCAACAAACCTATCCATCATAGTCAATGGCTTCTCACTTTTCCCAGTCCCGCAAGCTTACTACTTCGGTGTAACCCATGACTCTGCTCTCTCCTTCAAGCCACATATCCAATCACTTTCCACCTCCTGCCGACTCCAACTCAAAAATATTTCCTGTATCTGTACATTCCTTCACAAAGATTCTGAAAAAACTCAAACTCTAGTGTGCCCTCATCACCTCCCTCCTTAACTACTGCAACCTCCTGCTCTGTGGCCTCTCTTCTAACACTCTTGTACCCCTCCAATCTATCCTAATCTCTGCTGCCCAAATAATCCACCTGTCCTTCCGCTATTCCTCGGCCTCTCCTTTCTGCCAATCCCATCACTGGCCTCCCATTGCTCAAAGACTCCAGTTCAAAACACTATCCATGACATATAAAGCCATCCACAACCTATCTCCTCCATACATCTGTGTACTAGTCTCCTGGTACCTACCTACCTGCATGCAACCTCTGATCTCTGATCCTCACATGATCTCCTCTCCTCCTCTCTTATCTCCTCTTTCCACAATCGCATACAAGATTTATCCCCCGCATCCACCATGCTCTGAAACTCTCTACTCCAGCATACCAGACTCTTGCTTACCATGGAAACCTACAAAAAGAACCTGAAGACCCACCTCTTGACAAGCCAACAACCTGCAGTAACCCTCATTCCACTACACTGCTGCATGACCAGCTCTACTCTCACCTTCTGTATCCTCCCTCATCCCTTTGCGATTTAGCCTTAGCGAGCAGAGTCCTCTCTTCTCCTGTAACAGTTGCTGACTTGTATTATTCATAATTATTGTACTTGTTTTTATGTATAGTCAAAGAACATTGCAAAGTGAAAGAACATGTTAGTACACCTAGGACAGGTACCAAATTGATGTTTGTCTGCTTTACAAGCGTACATATGAGGTTTCATAAACTTCTTTGACACCACTGAAATGTGATAGTGATTGATAACAAATGATATCACTTCATAGCAGTCATGTCACAATGGCACACATTGGCTTGGCTATAATAAATATCCAGACATACATTTAAATGTATATTCTGTTTTTGAAGAATTGTTTGAATTATTGTAATTAAAGACTCATTCTCTGGTTTAACCCATCTTTAAAGCAGTCCTATATTTACATGTCGGGCAACACGAGAACTGTAATTCGTAATGTCAACCAAATGAAAGCCTAACGTGTAAATAATGGTCAAATTATAGTGTGTGTAATTATCGCAGACTAAATAGTAATCTTGTGTCTATGGAAATGTTTATTGTGCAGAGCAACATTTCTGAGGTTAGGTACTTCTTTTAAACAATTATTGATGAGAAAAAAAATATTGGAAATTGCTTAATGATTCGCTGTTGTCCTGCAGTTCTTGGTGTCTTGGCTCGAGTCGGCCCCACGGTAACATCTGTTTACAAGGTTCTCTTTAGTTACTGAGCTTCCTTCCCTGCTCCGAAAACATACTTAAAGTGGCCTTAGTGTGTATCTGAGAGAAAAAATAAATATATAGTGAGCCCCACCAGGGAGAACATTTGTGAGTGGTTAGCATCTGTGTACAGAGGTACAATATAACACACTGCGAAACAAATGGGGAAAATATACACATTAGTGTTATGTATTTTGTAACAGTTCCATGGGCATATGCTTTTTCTAGGGTCATTATTTAGTTTTTCTTGTATTGAAACACAATGGCACTTTAGGGCATATGCTACATTTTAATAGTAACCCAGTCTATTGTATGTGATATAATGACTTAGCTTGTTTTGTATGCCTTTTGCTTACTTTGATACTGTATGATGACAACTGAACAATGTTGAATATAAACCCAGAGTACATAATGATTGTCACCCAATTGATTTACTTGATGCTTTGTGAATTTGCTATTTATTCTTTAATTGTTGTTGCATTGTTTCCAGTTATGCCACCTATAGTATAAACGAGTACACTGCTCAGTCTCCATATTTCCTCTTGAATTTTTTTCAGAGAAGAAAATTGTTGCATGCTGCAGCAAATGCAATGTCAAGCTGTGAACAAAAGGGCCTGCACTCATCGAGAGTATCACCCGCGATAAACTAATGGAATAGTCTGCTGATTTACCATTTTGCATGTAGCTGAACTGATCGCTTCCGGCATCACATTCCTAGAATGGTCAGGTGTAGATCCAATATCAAACCCTCGTCCGCATGTATGGCACTGTTACCGACTGACACTCCTCACAGTCATTCTATCAGGAAACCAGTGATGTGTCAATCGCAACCGAATTGTAGTGACAGTCCCATTCACCATGACTGGTTGCAATATAATTTTGTGTGGATAGTAACTTGTTGAATAACTACGGTATGCTTTTTAGAAACACGGTGTCTTTCATCAGATGTCAAATCACTGGTCTCTGATCAAATGATTGTAAGCAGTAGCACTACGTAACCGCACCATACAAGCGGACCATGTTTTAATATTAGATATCTCACAGACAGTATCCTCTTCTGAAAGGATAACCTCTGTAAGTAAATACAGAGTACAGTAAAGTATCAGCAAGTTGTCTCTGTTCCCCTTATACAAAAGACCTAAGGGTATGTTCACAGAACTTTTTTTAATGAGGATTTTGAAGCGGATTTTACTTTGTTGACCAGAATCTGTACCATAGACGTTTTTCCCATTGAAATCAATAGAAAGCGGATTCACAGTATTTTAAGCTGTTTTCAATGTCCATTTGGTAGGAGAATCTTCGATGTGTTCCACCGCAGATGCTTTATGCGTTCCACCTCAGGTTCTTGCATTCTACAGCATCCTAGCTCCCCCTGCGTCCGAAAGCAGTATGGTATCACCGGATGAGTGTGTGTGATGTTACTGCGATCGAATTTGTGTGTGGTGTATGAGAGCTGAGGGATGGCGGTCAGAAGCAGATGAGGACCGCTGTCGAACACACGAGGATCTGCTGGGAGCACCTGCTATGGAATACAGGAGAACCTGGGTCTGACACAGAAGTCTGTGGTCTGGTAGGTGCGATTCTCCTGGGGGTGTCTGTCTTTTTTGGAGGTAAACTTATTCCCAAACCATGTTTCCCCAAAAATAAGAGCTACCCTTAAAATAAGCCCTGGCCCATTTTTCAAGGCAAAATATAATATAAGACATTGTCTTATTTTTGGAGATACACAGTAGCAGCTGATCAGTGGGAGTGCAGGCTGTAGGACCCACACCAATCTAATATTGATGACCTTTACATTGGATAGGTCATCAACATGTTATGACCAGACAAGACCTTATCGTGGTGTATGGCAAAGAAATTGCTGTATACCCAAATAAAAGCAATATAAATGTGGTAGACAACATTTCATTATATCTTGATTTACCGTCTCAGGTTTGAATCTTGTTGATTTTCCTTTGAAAAGATTTGCTGAGAACGCTTATGACTGAGCATTGGCCTTTCTGAAACAGACATACATTCCAGTCAGGCAATTTCATGCTCAGTGTCTTGAGATCAAAGAAAGATGCTAAGCCATCTCATTTACACTTTCACTTGTTAATTCCATGGCTATATAACCTAATTTACGTATTGTAAATTACATTTTCGTATTGAGTCTTGAGCGCAGAACTAGCATTGCAGCGTCATGCCCATTGCCTATAGTGTATATCGGCATACTGTGTATTCGTAGTGCTCTTCTATTCACACATGGTTGTGCTTTTATAACATTGAGGTAGGTTCTGCTGTGGTTTGCCATTATTCTAAGAAAGCAAATTATTTTTACTGTAGGGCTCAATTGTGAGATGTGGATTTACAATACTGTAGGTTAAGTAGTTTAGGATAATCCCCCGTAAAACTAATAGATGCTCTTGCATTGGATCCAGCATCTGGAGCTGTCACTTTTTATTACGCCCTTGCAATCTGTACAGATTACAGCAGGAACACTACACATTCTTTGATCGTGGCCTTTCTTGAAGAAGTGTGCTACTTAAACCAGATAGTGTTTTATAAGATCAGCTTTGTCTGCTGTTTTGGTGTCTGTCACTGGCAGATCAATCCACTTTTACCTTTCTCCCCATGAACTCTTAAGACCCCCATACACAGACTAATATCCTCTAAGCCCGGTCTTGATTGACTGACAGTCTGATGTGTATTGGGACCTCACAATTCTCCCAACATCTGACAGGTAAAATAAGGTTTGGGCTTATCTGATTTTGGGCATCCTATCCTTTTGTTTTCTGTGGGATGAGCTGCCACAAGAAGAGTCTGACCGCACCTTTCTTGTAAAGAACATAGTAGTGTTCTTGAGTGGAGGAGTTGGGAGAGATAAAATTGGGACGAATAATATTGCACGTCTCAATTTTCAGTTTTATTATTTTTTATAAAAGTTTAAAATAAGCAATAAATTTCTTTCAATTTCACAATTGTGTCCCACTTGTTGTTGATTCTTCACCATAACATTAAAATTTTTATCTTTATGTTTGAAGCCTGAAATGTGGAAAAAGGTTGAAAAATTCAAGGGGGGCAAATACTTTTGCAAGGCACTGTATGTAGTAAAGGGCCTTGTATATATTCTAGCATGCAGCATCTCTTTCTGTGATATTCATTTGTATGGAACTGGATGAACACAGAGATATGATTTAAGACCCCACTTTTTTTTTTTTTTCCCCTACAACTGCATCCCCACCTGATTCTGTCGCATTCCCAGTCCTCATATACCTTATACATCCCGGCAGCTCAACTTCATGTTTTCTTTTCTTCAGACTCCATTTAAAGTTTTAGCGCATATCGTGCAATTTAGTCCTCCATGGTCTGCTATCAATCCCATGATAAATTCGCAAAGCATCACGTGACCAACTAATGCCAGCACGGTATCTCCCAGCTGAGACGACTCGATGATCGCCCTTCGTTTTTTGCTATATTTTCCGAAAAAGCTAAGACATTATAAGTATGTGGTCATGGAGGTCGAACTGTCATGTCCTACATTATACACTCCTCAAAATTGAAATTGCAAAATTAAGAAAGAATATTGAAAATCACAGGATCAGCAGACATGTTGATATGTGGATGATGAAAAATCGAAACAAAATCTTCAAACATCTCATGTAGAAAAACATGCCTTAGCTGCTATCAATCAGGGTATTAATGATTGTCTGAGGAATGCTCTGCCACATTGAATGCACTTGGCACAAAAAGTAAATCATCAAAATCCGCTGCTGGCAGCTTCATTGCAATTGCCAACTAATAACATCCCAGATGCGATAACAGACAAGTCCAGATGTGATGCAGCGCTGTAGGCCATGTTAATATAATAATAATAATAATAATATGTTGGCACGTTTAGGTCATGCAGACTACTCTCAATAACACAAGCAACATATGGACAAGGGAGTCACCATGAAATTACATGAACAAACTAAAGTGAAGTATGTCAAATGTTTGGATAGAGAGGAACAGCTAAAGTATATTTAAATATATATAAATAAAATATAAATAAAAATATAATATAATATGAAACGTTTAAGACTTGCAACCATTTTTCTACAAAACTTCCTCCTGATTTCGGGGGCTCAAAATTAATTTGGCAAATTTGCTTAACCATAAATAAAATGTTAATTTTTAATACTTTGTAGAGAATCCTTTTCAGGGAATGTCTGAAAGCCATAGTTGTCACAGTATGCTGTGTTTTCTCCTTTTGTGTAATGCTTTGCCAGGCGTTTACTGCAGCTGCGTTCAGTTGGTTTTTTTTGTGTGTGGGTCTTTCTGCCTTAAGTTATGTCTTTAGAATGTGAAATGCTTGCTCAATATGGTTGACATCTTGTGATTGACTTGGCCATTGCAGAATATTCTACTTCTTTGCCTTAAAAACCCTGCAAACCTCCTGGGTTGCTTTTACATTATGTTTTGATTCATTGTCTATTTATACTATACCGTCCATTTAACCTTAATGCATTTTCCCATGTCATCTTACTGCCGCCACCATGTTTTAAAGCAGGGGTGGGTAACCTCCGGCCCGCGGGCCATATACGGCCCGCCATGCCCTTTTTCTGCGGCCCCCGGGCAGATTCCTGGGGGGCGGCAGTGCTCGAGCTGCCGACCTCTTGTGGTGCCTGCGCCCCGACCCCTCTTGTGGTGCCTGCGCCCCGGCCTCTCTTGTGGTGCCTACGCCCCGGCCCCTCTTGTGGTGCCTGCGCCCCGGCCCCTCTACATCACAGGAGGGGCTGGGGGCATATACATGTCCCCAGCCCCTTGTGTGATTTTTGTGCCCCCAGTGTCTCCTGTGATGTATATACAGCAGTTTCAGCGTCTCCTATGTGATGTATATGCCCCCAGACCCTCCAGTGATATATGTGCCTCCAGTGTCTCCTGTGATATATATACAGCGTCTGTTATGTGAAGTATATGATTTACCAATCTTATTATCACAAAGACATGACTTTACTCCAGACCCAGAGAAACCTATAAAAGCAGCTGTGAGAAGACACATGATTAGTATCACCAAACATCACAGCCACACCTGTGACGGGTTCCTTCTCCCATATCACACAATCAACAGAGCGAGAGATGGCTGTACAATCCAAAGAATATTTATTCCAAGCAAAACAAATGGTCCATAACATAATCCACAAAACAGAGGGTAAAATTAGTCCAGTAACACAAATATAGTCCAGTAACCAATAAATATCCAGGTCTCTCTGAGAAGCCAGTTTCTCCCAGAGGTTCAATCTTCCTACTTTAAGTTCTCAAACAGACTGCCTGAATCTTCCAGGTTATTAAAGGGTTTTCAGTTGGCTGGACTCTAGGCCCACCTCCCCCCTACACCCAGGGATGGAAGCGCCTCAAGAGGCTATAACCTTGCACTATAGGGGGTGATTGTATTGTCTATGTAATGTACACAGAAGCAGGACAAATAATGGACAGTGAACCAAGCTTAAAATAGGAATCTGTACAGCAAGATACACTCCCCCCCCCCCCCCCCCCATATCCCACCATCACAACCTCTCCCTCCTTCTGAATAAGTGAGTATGCCATGAGGTCTACACAGACCTCTGGGCATCTCACATAAGTCCATGTTGCCCAGCTGTGGATAGTCTATGTTTCTTCTTGCCGGGACAGTCCATCAGCATTCTGGTGTTGGCTTCCACGCTTGTATTGGATGGAGAAGCTGTAGGTAGTCCCTTGTTCAGCAGTAGGGTTGGAAGGACAAGCTTCCCTTTGTGTCCTCCATCACTCAAACTGTGTTTCCTGCACCCACAAATCGGCATTGTAGATCTCCCTTATCATTTGCTAGGAGAATATCTGCAGGCAGGCCACTCATCACCCCAACCACACATTGTAGATCTGGACTTTGGCTTTGGGATCAAGCAGTCGCCTTTGGGATATTCCTCCTTTGTCCTCCAACCAATTCAATAACATTTCCCTGATCCATGATGTATTGCCTCTGGCCGAACCACCCGGGGATCAACTATTGTGAGAAATGCACAAGAGTCACAAAATCCAATGACTCTCTGTCCATCCAGCACAACTTCCTGTAAGTGCTTACTTTGATGGTGAGAGGAACTCGGGGCTGTGGCTCGCACCCCATAAACCCCTAGTGGCCGACCACGAGTGTCTGAGTCATTAGGCAAGTCAACTTGAAGGG
Organism: Anomaloglossus baeobatrachus; assembly: GCF_048569485.1. NCBI lineage: Eukaryota > Metazoa > Chordata > Amphibia > Anura > Aromobatidae > Anomaloglossus > Anomaloglossus baeobatrachus. The sequence continues at coordinate 566,668,880 of NC_134354.1, read as the reverse complement.
GTGAGAACTCTTCCCACCTTGTATTCAGCTGTAGAGAACCAACAGGTCAATTTGGTGCAAAGTCATTCCTCAATCGACCAGCAGGGCAAGTGTTTTGCAAATGCCCTGGCTGTCCACATCGATAACATCTCCTCTGCGGCGTACTCCTTCCAGTGTGCATTCTGGAGAAGGCAGTAGGAGAACCTGGTGACAAAGGCCGGAGGCCATATACTCCAACAGGGGCATCTATGGTGCAGGGGTCAGTGGTACACTCTGATGGAGGTGGTGGTAACTCTTTCTCAGGCGGAATGGAATGCACAAAAGGTACTGGACGAGGTGGAGGTGCGTGGGGATCCCTCCGAGTCCTTGTGGGACAACTGGATTGCAGGTGCCCAGGTTGTCCATAACCATAATATCTCCTCTCTGTGATCCCCCCCAGGGCGTGGTCGGAACTGTTGGGACCCAGGATTGTCATCGGCCTGCAGCTGGGTTGAGGGGCAGATATAACCGAAGAGGGCAGGGGTGCAGGAGCATCAGAATGTGGCTTATTGTCCATAAGCCTCTTTCATTGTGGTTGGATAGTAAGGGCCTCATCAGCCAGGGCTGCAGCTACATCCAAGGTGTATGGCATGCGCTCTCTGACTCACTCCCATATTTCTGAGGGACACTTGTAAAGAAATTGTTCTATGAGAAATACCTGTATAACATCTTCCACAGTGAAGGCGTCTTCCGCTTCCAGCCATCTTCGACATGCCTGCGACATCTTATGGGCTTACATCCTAAATTATCCCCCCGTGGTGCATGGGAGGTCTCGGAAATGTGTCCTATGTGAGTGTGGGGTGATGGCATTGTAATCCAGGATAGTCCGCTTTACAATGTTGTAATCCCGGTTCTGCTGTGAGTCAATGGTGCGATAAGCCTCGGCCAGGCTATCATTCAGGAGTCCCACTAACAAACGCACCCATCCAGAGTGGGGAACCTCCATCATGACACACTGCTCCTCAAAGTCCTTGAAGAACCCTTCCACATCTCCGGAAGCCTCATCAAAGGCTTGAAGTCCGCCCGGGTAATCCGTACAGGCTCTTGGATCGCTGGGTTTACACTCCAACTAACATTACTCAGTCTGTCGCACTCCATTGCTTCTTGTCTTTTCTGTGCTCGGCACGAAGCCTGCTCCTTATATTCCTGAGATACAGCGGGGCCAAGAGCTGCCACTTCTTCTTCGATCCACACTACCCACTGGCTTTTTTGGGGCAGGGATCCCCGTCCCCAGTGCTTGTCTGTCTGACATCTGGGAGGTGGACTGACTCGCACCCACCAGTAGATCAATTAAGGCTTCTTTACTCAGTTCCTGGTAGATCAGGCCCAGATCTCTGGCTCTCTTCTTTAGACTGGATGCAGTCCAGTTTCTGTACTCACTCTGTAGGTCAATCTCCCATTAAGCTGTGCTCTGTTGATCCCACCGCTGCCACCAGTTGTGACGGGGTCCTTCTCCCATATCACGCAATCAACAGAGGAAGAGATGGCTGTACAATCCAAAGAGCATTTATTCCAAGCAAATCAAATGGTCCATAACATAATCCACAAAACAGAGGGTAAAATTAGTTCAGTAACACAAATATCGTCTGGTAACCAATAAATATTCAGGTCTCTCTGATAAGCCAGTTTCTTCATGAGCTTCAATTTTCCTGCTTCACTCTTGAAGTTCTCAAACAGACTGCCTAAATCTCCCAGGTAAGCAAAGGGTTTACAGTTGGCTAGACTCTAGGCCCACCTCCTCCTACACCAAGGGACGGAAGCGCCTCAAGAGGCTATAACCTTGCACTATAGGGGGTGATTACTTAAACAATACAATGTACACAGAAGCAGTACAAATAATGTACAGTGAACCAAGCTTAAAATAGGAATCTATACAGCAAGATACACCCTTCCCCCATATCCCACCATCACAGCACCAAACAGAAGCAGCTCCGGCCATGATAATAAGGTTGAGTTAATTGTTTGACCAAATATAGCAGGGTCATTTTCACATTGAAAATTTTGTGCGGTCTCCGAAGGTTGGTAGAAATTTCCAAATGGCTCCTGGCTGAAAAAGGTTCCCCACCCCTGTTTTAAAGAGTTTGTGTACTTTGGATCATTCCAAGTCTTCCCATTAATTTCTCTTCCTATCATTGTGGTACAGGTTGATCTTTGTTTCATCTGTCCAAAGAATGCTTTTCCAGACCTGGGCTAGCTTCTTTAAATGTTTCAATTTTTAAGGCTGATTAACCCCTTAATGACCCATAACGTACTGGGTACATCATGGTGACCTGGTACTTAACGACCCTTGATGTACTCAGTACATCATGGCGAAATCGCGGCCCCGGAGCCCCGGTGAGTGCAATCGGTTCACACAAACCGCAGATTCGGGAAGGAGGGGACCTCTGCCTAACCTCAGGAGGGGTAGTGCCTCCTCCCTGGACCTACGGAGGCTGTGATTGGCTGATGAAATCCAGCCACTGAAATTCAGCCATGATCAGTGCAGCTATATCATTGGCTAGAGCTGGGAGATCTCTGCTTCACCCGCCCCCAGCTCTGATTGGAGAGACCGGCCTTGTGACCGATCTCTACAATCACCGTGGATCTGGGGCCAGTGACCTGTAGGTGACTGCCCCCTTAGCTTCACTCCGTCCATGGAAGCTGAGGAGAGCGATCCCTACGCGTGCCCAATTGGTAAGCCCCTGCCTCCAATCCCCCAAACCGCCGCCCAGCACCACAATCCAGTATATTAAAATATCAAAAATTTATTAGGTATTAAAAATCCAACAGATCCAAAACTTGAGAGAAGATGCAATGTGTCTGATGTATGTATAGTCACCTATGATTAAGGACTTGTTTTTATTTATTGTCCGAAACGAGTAAGGTGCGTTTATGCGTCTTCTCTCAAGTTTTGGATCCGTTGGATTTTTAATACCTAATACATTTTTGATATTTTAATATAGTGGATTGTGGTGCTGGGTCCACCCTTCACTTCTTTTCAGCTATATACCAGCCTGGCCGGTCTGGAGGACCACGAGCACCTGCAAGTCCTGGTGCGCAGTTGCCTATGGTAAGCTGAAGTCTCATTACTTTTTTCCAATTGCAAATGCCTTACCTGGAATCAGCTCCAGACCTTTTATCTGCTTAATTGATGGTGGATTAACAAGGCAATAGCCCATGCTATCCATTTACAAGCTTTTGAGATAATTGTCCAATTACTTTTGGCCCCTTGAAAAAGAGGCAGCTACATATTAAAGAGCTTATCACAAGTAGGATGTGAATACCCTCAAATTAAAGCTGAGCGTTTGCACTTTACATGCTTACTGATAATATAACTGTAACTTGAATATGTTTTGCTAACCAGCGACTTGTATCACTGTCCAAATATTTCTGGACTTCACTTACATGGCTGCTTTAAAAAGGGTACTTTCTAAGTTAATTTACAATGAAAGATTTTTGTAAATGAGTGTTCCTAGAAACGTTCGTTTAGAATAATTCTCTTTTATGCAGCACAAAAGATAATCATACTCTCCAGCAACCGTGTAAAAAGGACTCGCGCTGGCGAGAGGGAGGGCAGCCTGTGCACACTGAAAGACTGAAAGATCTATTACAGATCATTTGGTGCACATCGCTAAATGCAGCCTGCTTGTGTAAACTGGCTATAAAGCAATTGTCTATTTGTAACTAATCGATTGGTGGTTGTTTAATGCTTCAAATTGGTTAATATAGACCCACCTTAATATTAATATTCCAAACACTTCAGGCCTCAATAGTGCAGAGGTTCTCAACTCCAGTCCTCAAGGCACACCAACAGTGCATGTTTTCAGGATTTCCTTAGTATTGCACAGGTGATAATTTAATCACCTGCAAAGGTGCTGAATCCAACACCCATGCACTGTTGGTGTGCCTTGAGGACTGGAGTTGGGAACCTCTGGTAGAGGGCATAAGCGGGGTTAGTAAATGTTATGATTGTTTCTTTTGCAGAGCCAGGAGTTTGGGGGTTTTGTTTTGTTTTTGTAGATCCGCTTGCACATCTTTGAATGCAAACCCCCTTAACGTACTGTTTATAGTGATCAATTCACTGCATTTTTGTGTGGGCATGAAACAATGTGCATTGTTGAAAACTGGGAAAAAGAAAACCATCTATGGCACCTAAAATACTTTTGTTTGCCAGAATACACCCACATCAAGAACAAAAAACCCTGCTAGGTATGAAATGACATTCCATCAGGCACTTATACAGAGAAGATGTGGTTATATTCATCTTTGGAGTGTTTGAAGCTGTAAGATTATAAACCTGGCCTGTGTTCTGCAACAGGAAGAATGAGCTGAAAATACTTGTCCAAAATGGAAAACATGACCTACATTTTATTGTTCCTGTAATCATTGACATGATTAGTTCTGAGTGATATTGAGGGAATAGTGTTAAGCTGGTGTCACACATAACGACGACGACAACGACGTCGCTGCTACGTCACCATTTTCTGTGACGTTGCAGCGACGTCCCGTCGCTGTCGCTGTGTGTGACATCCAGCAACGACCTGGCCCCTGCTGTGAGGTCGCCGGTCGTTGCTGAATGTCCAGCTTCATTTTTTGGTCGTCACTCTCCCGCTGTGACACACACATCGCTGTGTGTGACAGCGAGAGAGCGACGAAATGAAGCGATCAGGAGCCGGCACTGGCAGCTGCGGTAAGCTGTAACCAGCGTAAACATCGGGTAACCAAGGGAAGACCTTTCCCTGGTTACCCGATGTTTACGCTGGTTACCAGCCTCCGCTCTTGCTGCCAGCGCCGGCTCCTGCACTGTGACATGTGGCTGCAGTATGCATCGGGTAATTAACCCGATGTATACTGTAGCAAGGAGAGCAAGGAGCCAGCGCTAAGCAGTGCGCGCGGCTCCCTGCTCTCTGCACTGTGACATGTAGCTGCAGCACACATCGGGTTAATTAACCCGATGTGTGCTGCAGGAGAGCAAGGAGCCAGCGCTAAGCGCGGCTCCCTGCTCTCTGAACTGTGACATGTAGCTGCAGCACACATCGGGTTAATTAACCCGATGTGTGCTGCAGGAGAGCAAGGAGCCAGCGCTAAGCGCGGCTCCCTGCTCTCTGCACATGTAGCACAGCGACCTTATGATCGCTGCTTCTGCTGTGTTTGACAGCTAAGCAGCGATCATAACAGCGACTTACAAGGTCGCTGTTACGTCACCGAAAATGGTGACGTAACAGCGACGTCGTTGTCGCTGTCGTTTAGTGTGACACCAGCTTTACTGATTATTACTGATAATATCACAAACAATGCTAATTTTTACTACTAAGTCAAGGACTGTTTGGAAACTACAGATTCATTCTTGTCTACACAGACATTGAGAGCTAGCTGCTTGCTGGATTTTTCAAGGCCACCAGACTAATCCTTCACATACACTCTAGCCTTTAGCACTTTAATTGGTTAATCAGACTGACGATGCTTGCTCACACCTCTCTGACCTCAATTGTCTTTCTGAAGTTACATTTCTACTTTCATCTACATAGTTAAAAATCCTGAAGGTTACTAAAATTATTTTTTTTATCTTTTTTTTTCTCCCCTCATTCTGCACAACTGCTTCACAAGAGGTTGCAACTCTCCTTTTCCTATCCTCAGTATTTTTCCTGTCCATAGGGGCATAATGAGGTTTCCTCGCGTGTTGTGGCCGGAGAGCAGTCACTCCTTCTAATTTTACTTTAAGTAGTCGAGCATCTTGCTGCTTCCACTTACTACGGTAGCGGAATCGCAACATTTTCTTGGGCCTAAGGGCAATGCTGAATGGTGGTAGGTTGGGGCCTTCCGTAGCTCCTATGCCTCTCTACTCCTTCCGTTCCACACCGGAGGGGACGCAAGATGCCATTTCTTTCTAGTGACGTCATTTCCGGTTGTGTTGCACATTGGAACGCATGATAGTTTTCCAGCCTTCCAAGGGAGAAAAGCATGAGATCCATAGGACGAGATGCCGATGGTCTTCAGGGTATCCTTCTCCATCTGGCTCTTCAGACTTCTTAAGGAAGTGTAGAAGTCTCATCTGAGGGATGCACACTGCACTGGGTCACAGTCACTTTGTTATAAGTGACCCTAAGAAGAATACAGCCTATGGTAAGCCCGATTCCTTATTGCCATGGAAGGTTCATCTCTCTTCACTCTGCATCTGCTGAGCCCAAAGCCAACACAGTAAGTTATATTGCTAGTGTGGGTAGAAAATTGGGGCTCAAACCAGAGAATTTAGCAAAAGATGTAGTCTGGATTCACGTTTGCTGACAACTTTAAAGAGAATCAACTATCAGGATTTTCATATATATAGTAAAGCCAGTTCTATACTGGCACTAGGATGCTGAATGTAACTATACCATTTGTTCAGAGATTGGATGTTTTATTTCAGAAATATGTGCAAATAAAGTTACAGAAATGCACTGCTATTTGATTGATAGCAGCTACAGAATGTCTAATATGTGGGTCGGGTTTTGCTATCTATTACCACCCCTGTCTGCTGCTTGACCACTGTAGATGCTAGACAATATGGGCTTCTTTTGTCATTTTTGTCATGTGATAGGGGCGTGTTCCAATTGCAGGCCATACACTCTGCCTGCCTGGTCTTGGTAGATGCTAGAAGGGGGCGGGAATAGATAGCAAAACCCGACCCACATATTAGATATTCTGTAGCTGCTATCAAATAGCAGTGCATTGAGGGAACTTTACTTGCACATATTTCTGAGATAAAAACTCCAATCTCAGAACAAAAGGAATGCTTACATTCCGCATCCTAGCGCCAGTATAGCACTGGCTTTACTTAATATATGAAAATCCTGCTGGTTGGTTCTCTTTATGATGAATTCCAGCAAAAGAGGATGACAAATGGTGGTCTCCAGAGTTTCTTTCCAGAAGGTCTGGCCACAAGAGATAAGTATGCAATCGTCAGTTTCAAACAACTGAAAGCGGTAGAAGCCTCAGAGCTGCAGTTTCATTACTCCAGTGAACACGTCAAGATATATTCCGACAACATGATAACGGTGGCTCACCTTTGTCACCAAAGAAGTACAAAATATAGGAATCTGAGAGCGAGCTCTGCAAAAATATTTTCCTGGGCAAAGCAGCATCTTATGTCCCTAACGTCACTCCATCTAAAAGGATCTGCCAACATGCAAGGAGACAAGCAGACTTTCTAAGCAGCAGTGGATGCATTTGCCCATCCCTGGGATTTCAGGTTTGCCTACACTCCCCGCCCCCGAAAAAAAAACAATGTAGAAAATCAGGTCGGACGGATTCAATAAGATCCTTATAGAGCCTTTTTGGCCAACAGGAGCTTGTTTGGGGCCATTAAACAATCTGAAGATGGAGGTCCCAGTTGTGCTCCCTGAAGTCCTCAATCTTCTGGAGCAAGGTCCAATTTTCGATCCAGCCCCACTTGCTGCTTGGCTTCTGAAGTGCAAATATTCAAGGCAAAAAGTCTGTCTGATAGGGTCATAGGTACCCTAGAGTAGAGCAGAGAAAGATAACCAATTTTTTCTATGGGAAATTTTGGAAAACCTTTATCTCATGGTATGGGGCTGTGTCTCTGGATCTAATCCATCTTGATTTCGCCAGAATCTTGGATCTCTTACAGGATGGTCTGTAAAGAGGCTTAAGACCTAGTATCTTCAAAGCTCAGATGTCAGCCGTTAGTTCATTTTTTTGACCAGGATTTAGCCAATCATCGGTGGATAAAAAGATTCATGACCATGACTTCACAGGTACACCCAAGAAGGTCCAACATGTTCCCACCTTGGGACCTTAATATTGTCCTTTTGGAGTCTAACTCTCCTCTTTTGAACCAATAGCTTCAGTGGATTTAAATAAACTGTCTTGGAAGGCGATGTTCCTTGTAGCCATAACAACAACAACCGCAACAACAAGAATTAGTGACCTATAGGCTCTATCAATCAGTGAACCCTATCTGAAGATTCTAAAAGACAGGATATTGTAAAGCTGGGTTTACACACTGCAACATCTCAAACGACATCGCTGTAACGTCACCGGTTTTGTGACGCAATAGCGATGTTGTTTGCGATGTTGCAGTGTGTGAAACCTATCAGCGACCCGGCCCCTGCTGTGAAGTTGTAATCGTTACAAATCGTTCAGGACCATTCCTAGGTCCTTTGTTTCCCGCTGTGCAGCATGAAGTTTCAGTGTGTGAAGACTTTGCAGCGACTTTGTTAGCAACTTCCCTTTCAAAAGGCTGCTTATCAACGTCCCCAACAACCAGCTAGGTCGCTCTGCAGGTCCGGATCGCTGTTGCGTTGTTGGCCAGGTTTGCCTGTTTGAACGCTCACCAGAGACTTAGCACAGACTTAGGGAGGTCGCTATTGCGTCACCAAACCGGTGACGTTACAGCGATGTCCTTTGCGATGTTGCAGTGTGTAAACCCAGCTTTACGTCTGGACCCATCTTTTTTTTTTTTTTTTTTTTTTTTTTACCAAAAGTGACATCAGGAGTTCACATTTCTCAGGTGATGATTCTCCTATCTTTCTGCCAATATCCAACAAATGATAGAGAAAAGGAATTTCATTCATTAGACATATTGAGAACCATTGAAGAAAAAACAAAAAGCAGCACCAAATGTGCACTACAGCACTAAACATTCCAAACTGTACTTATTTTAAAAATTTTGAGATTTTTGGCAAAAAATTGCAATTTCTTGAGCTGCTTCGCCACGTCACGGCAAATCTCATTTGAAGCAGTCCTACACTAAAATATTTTTATAAAATGTGCCATACGGCCTCACATATGAATAGTAGAACTGCTCTTAGCAGCACTCACCTGGTCTATTTCAATCCCGTACCCATGACTGAGTCATGGCTGTGGGCGGGACAGGTCCAAGCAAATGCTGCATGAAGTAAATAGCCTGTGGACAAAGCCTGATGACTTAATGTGAACAGTCACCAACCGCCAAAATCTAGACAGATGGAATACATCCCAAATTGGATATTGAGAACCATTCCTCATTATCTCCAACAGACACAATCCTGGAGGAAGGACCAGAATCTCTTTATTCAATACTGCGGACAAAACAAGGGAAGAAGACTTCAAGGAGTACCATAGCAACTGGATTAAGGCATCCTATAGAAGTCAGAGTCTATTACCTCCGGAGAAGTAGAGAGGTCATTCCTAGAGCCATATTGGTCTCCTGGACCAAAAGAGCCAGCGTTTCTATTGAGCAGATCTGCAGAGCTGCTACCCGGTTTTTCATCCATACCTTTTCTAAACAAGATAGGTTAGATTTAATCTACAATAAGGATTTAGTTTTTGGGCGGCAATTTCTCCCATAGTATTTTTTCTTTAGTATTCCTCCTGTGATGCTGTTGTGGAGGGTGAGGGGAGAACATGGAATTAAGAATTAACAGTAATTCCTTTGATAGTAACCTTCCACGATAGAATGGGTAAATCCCACACTTCCATTCATTATATGTTCCTTTATTCCTTGGTGATAAAAAAAAAATAATTTGAGCGTTCATATTGTGTGGTCCGTAAGAAAAGTTCTTAGGATAGGAGGTGGGATGTGGCAATTTAGTCTCTTTGTGTTTCCTGTCCCTATTAGGACAGGGAGGCAATTTAATGTGGTGCTGTTGTGGAGGGTTCCTAGAAGCGGAATTACCAATAAGTAGTGATGGGTGGACGTGGACTGTAAAAGTCTGGATCCACGCGGTTTCAAACTTACCCGAGTGCCGGACCCAGGCCTGTTGATCTAAATCCGGCAACTTGAGGGAAAAATAAAAAGGAAAACAAAAACCTGCGCTAATGACAGCAAAATTGCTGTTTTGCATCTTTTCCGTGGCATTTTTGCAACCTATTTTTAGCAGTTTTTTGGGGGTGTGGAACTAAACTAAGAGTTTAGTAAGTTTTGTCCACAGTATGTTTAAAAACACATTGCAAGAATGGTCAGAGTTTCATTAGTGTTTGCGATCATAGTGGTCATCCGAGTTCAGTCAGGATCCATTTTTATCATCGAGTTTCATAAGATTTTCTGTTAAAATAAAAACAGAAACTTATTTCTCAAACTTCTCCTATATAAAACGGTGAAAAAACGCACAGCATACACATGGCATACATGTGCTGTCTGATTTTTTTTTTTTTTTTTCATGGATCTATAGACCTGAATTGTCGAGTTATATCCAACACTTGGATCAATATCTCTCAAGTCTCCGTGCATTTGTGTGGACCAGTCAGTTTGAGGAAAAAATTGGACAAGTCAACAACCCCATAGAATTAATAATAGGCACTCGTACAAGAAACACATCTGAGTGAGCTCTTACTTGACAAACTGTACTGTAGAACCGACTTTGGTGATTTTGCGTTCAAAATGGTGTCATCTAAAGGCCCAGTCACACACAACAACTTACCAGCGATCCCGACAACGATACACCTGATAAGCATCGCTGGTAAGTGGCTGGGAGGTCGCTGGTGAGATGTCACACAGTTAGACCTTACCAACGACGCAGTAACGATCAGCGACCTGTATAACGATCTCTGAGGGCGTTGGGACCGTGTTAGGAGGTCGTTGGTAGGCGTCAAACACAGCGATGCGTCCTGCCCAGCAGGACATCGCCTTTGAAGAAAATGGTCCGGACCATTCGGCAACGACTAGCGATTTCACAGCAGGGGCCTGATCGCTGGTAGGTGTCACACATAGCGAGATCGCTGGCGAGATCGTTGATGTGTCACAGAAACTGTGACTCAGCAAAGATCTCGTTAGCGATCTCGTTATGTGTGACGGGGCCTTTAGATTCAGGGACTGTATAGTTTCCTAAAATAAGAGTCTTGATAAGTAGTCTTCAGAAATATGAATTCATCTTTGAGCAGCATGGAACATCTAAGATTTACAGACATATCACTTACTCTGCGACCCCTGATCACTCATCTGGATTCTCATACAGAGAGATTAATGGGTGCCTGCATCATAATATCTTGGGAAAAGTAGTTTTCAGCAGTCTTCTAATGTGAAAGCCATTCTATTAACAAGGCAATGATTTGCCACTTTATTTTCTCCCGGCGCTCCCTGTGGTTGATGAAAGGATATGAATAGATAATTAAATTAAGCTGCAGCTAATCTTGGCTGTTCTCACAAGAGAGCAGACACAGTCACAGAACATGAACTTGCTAATAACGGGCTCATTTAAGGCCACATTTTTACACATTGAGACGATTTCACAGCAGGTTATACTGTATCAGGCACTCTGTATACTGGTGTCAACAGTAATCTGCAAATAAAGTGCATTATTGCCTTGTATATCTTCCTGGAATGTAGGGTATGTAAAGACACAACTGTACCAACCATAGTGCCAGAAGCTTACAGAAAAATGTACCAACCGTGCAAGGAACGCACTGTTTGTATTCTCGACTATTCAGACTGTTTAAGAAAATGGAGAGGTGTGTCGGATGTGAAAATTCGCCATATCGTTCAGACATACTTGCTGTGTTCTGGGTCGTGTTCTGTGCCTGATAACATTCCTAAGTGGTATGGTGAAATGGTATAGCATTTTTAGGATTCTTTTACTGAGAGATGGACATCTGTGAATTCTTATTTGAACTGCCTATGAATGAGGGTATTAAAGAGCAGCGTGCAGATCTTGGAAGTATTGTGCAGAAAATAGCCTGTTTTCTAAAAGAAACTTGTACCCTTTAAAGGGAATCAGTCACCAGATTTGACCCCTATAAGCTGCGGCCAGCACCAGTTAGGCTTTGTACGCACTGAGCATTTTTGCGCATTTTTCGGTGCCTTTTTGGGCTCAGAACTGCATGACTTTGCTTCTCCACAAAGGCTGACTTTTCATTTTTGCTGTCCGCACACAACTTTTTTTTTAGCTACGTTTTTGAGTTAAACAAAAAAAATGGACGTGTCAATTCTTTCCTGCCTTTTACTTCGTTTTTCACCCATGCAATGCATTGGAAAAACGCAGCAAAACGCAGCCAAAATCGCACCGAAACGCGTTAAAAATGCATGTTTTTTTTTCCCAGTGTGTTTTTGCCGCGGGTGCATTTCCTGCATTTTTGTGGCCAAGAACGCACAAAAACGCAACATCAAAAAGACGCTGTGTGGGCACATAGCCTAAGGCCTTATTTACAGCATTCTAGAATGTCATAAAAGAATAGAATAACAAACAGCTTTTATTATACTCACCTGCGGGGAGGGCGGGTTTTGGTCCAACACCTCTTCACTTCCTTCCTTCGCTGTCCTCCTTCTCAGCTCTGTGTGGATAACGCGTCCTACGTCTACCATACAGAGGCCTTAATTGCGCTCCTGCCCATATGCACTTTTCTCTGCCCTGCTGAGGTCAGGGCAAACTATTGTAATGAGCAGGCATGGAGAAAGGTCAAAGACTGCCCGCACATGTGCACTACAAAACTTTGATCCGCCCTCAGCACGGCAGAGAAAAGTGCTCAATGGAGGTCTCTGTGTGGATGAAACAGAGCTGGGAAGGAGGACAGCGATGGAAGGGAGGGGGCACTGGACAGAGACCAGCGATGCCCAACGTACCCGACCGCCCCTTAGGGGACTATAATAAAAGCTATTTTTTATGTTATACAGATCAGCCTGGGTGCTTATATACAGTATTCTAGAATGCTGTAGGGCTCACTGGTGGTGGCCGCAGGTTATAGAGGACAAATCTGATGACAGGTTGCCTTTAAGGAATGAAACTAATGTGCAGGATCAGGCAAGTAAGGGTAAGTTCACACAGTGCGTTTTTCGCTGCGTTTTTGCGCAGTTTTCGGGTGCGTTTTTGCTCAGAAAACTGCATGACTTTGCTTCCCCAGCAAAGTCTGAGTTTTCATTTTTGCTGTCTGCACACAGCGGTTTTTTTTCAGCTGCGTTTTTGTGGTACCACAAAAACGCAGCATGTCAATTATTCCCGCGTTTTTCACTGTGCTTTTCATCCATTGAGTGCAATGGGATGTTGAAAGACGCAATGAGAAACGCAAAGAGGTGCGTTTTAGTGCGTTTCTAAGACCAAAAACGCAGCTATAAACGCAGGAGGTGGGTAGTAAAGTGACATGTACAGGAAGAGGATTCCTTCTGTCAGTAAACACAGAAGCGTGAATCCTCCCGGTACCGTCACCGCCGCTTCCACCTCCAGTCCTGGGCATGTCAGCTGCCGTGCGGCGTCATGCAGGATGCAGGACCTGGCGATGGATCACCTGATGCAGTCACCTGACGCGTCAGCTGATCGTAAGTCTCGGGGTGACGCCAGCGCCCGGCCGGTTTAACCTATCAGCGGATGCGTCAGGAGACTTCATCCCTGATTACCGGCAGCTCCTGCAGCGATTGGACGGGATCAGACTCGCTCTAGGAGCTGCCGGTAATCAGCACATAAGTGAGTATTTTTTTTTTAATTTTTTTTTTTTGCACCGATGCATCTGCTAATTGTATAAAAGCCGTTTATACAATCACCTGATGTGTGGTGTGATTCAGGCACTTGATCCTGACACATCATCTGATCGCTTTGCCTTCCAGCAAACCGATCAGATGATATTGGATCCGGATTGGACATCACGGGACCCTCGACCCAGGACTACGGCGGAGGGGGGTTCTTTAGTTCAATAAAGATGGAGTCACTAATTGTGTTGTGTTTTATTTCTAATAAAAATATTTTTCTGTGTGTTGTGGTTTTTTTTATCTTTACTAGAAATTCATGGTGGCCATGTCTAATATTGGCGTGACACCATGAATTTCGGGCTTAGGGCCAGCTGATAATATACAGCTATCCCTAACCCCATTATTACCCAGTGAGCCACCCGGCATCAGGGCAGCTGGAAGAGTTGGATACAGCGCCAGAAGATGGCGCTTCTATGAAAGCGACATTTTCTGGGGTGGCTGCGGACTGCAATTCGCAGCGGGGGTGCCCAGAAAGCATGGGCACCCTGCACTGTGGATTCCAATCCCCAGCTGCCTAGTTGTACCTGGCTGGACACAAACATTAGGCGAAGCTCACGTCATTTTTTTTTTTAATTATTTCATGAAATTCATGAAATAATTAAAAAAAAAAAAAAAAAAAAAAGGGCTTCTCTATATTTTTGGTTCCCAGCCGGGTACAAATAGGCAGCTGGGGGTTGGGGGCAGCCCGTACCTGCCTGCTGTACCTGGCTAGCATACAAAAATATGGCGAAGCCCACGTCATTTTTTTTGTTTGGGGGGGGGGGCAAAGAAATCCTGCATACAGTCCTGGAAGGAGGATGCTGAGCCTTTTAGTTCGACAGCTGCTGTCTGCTCTCCTGCATACACTATTGGATGGAGGATGCTGAGCCTTGTAGTTCTGCAGCTGTCTGCTCTCCTGCATACACTAGTGGAGAATGAAGAATATATTGAAGAAGGAAATTACATCAGACCTTTTTTTTTTGTTCACTGATAAAAAAAATGCATAAAGACGCAGTGAGCAAAACCGCACCAAATCGCAGCAAAAACGCGTGCGTTTTTGACGCGGGTGAGTTTTTGTGCGGTTTTTGCCGCAAAAAACGCACAGAAACGCAGCGTCAAAAAAACGCAGTGTGTGAACCTAGCCTTATGGTGATAAAAAACTTGAAGGGTGCTTTTGGTTTTGTCTTGGGACTTGTAAAGTGCTTGTTTATAGGACAACGTTTATGGTATTTAACTTATTGCTACTTTACCTGGCATGTAATCCATTGCGTCCCATATATCATGTCTATTATCTCACTTGGCCTAATTCTTTGTTAGAAACTTATCTGTTTCTACCTGTTTTGTTTTAAAAATCCTTGACATGTACAAAAAAAAAAGCAGACCGCTTGACTTGTCCCAACCTAATATTATAATGTTATTCTTTAATATGTGATGGAAGAGGGAAATACTGTGCAAATATTTTGTTAGCACATTGTCTTATGACAACCCGTAACTTATAAACTGTTATATAAGCTATATTTCCTGACTTGCTCGGTCACTAGTGAGTTATAGGTTAGACGTGGCCTGCTGGATTGAAGTCTACATGTGGAACAAAAAGGTCTCATTAGGATTGAATAGCTGTCAAACGCATCTCTTCAGGTCATCCTGTGCCAAAATAACCCCTGCCACTGACATTTTCTATATAGTGACAATTGCGAACTTTGCACCTTAGCAGTTTAATAATAGGTTCAGAACAAATAGATTTATTATTCACCGTTTTATTTAGCTGTTTAATTTATAGTTCTATCTACAAATCTTGCCTTTAAATTGGTTTGCCAATGAAAAATATTTGCCACCTATCTACAGTCCCATGGACTCCCATGCACAGGTGCATCTAGGTTTGCTGGCACCCAGGGCAAGAATTCAGTTTGGTGCCCCCTCAACCTCCCCATGCGGTTTGAGTAGGTGTCATGGGACCCACTCATTCATATGCGTTTTGAACTCAGAGTGAAGTTTTGATGAACTGCATTTCCTAATTTTCTTATTGTTCAGTGGAAAACTACAGCTCCTGCTCATTGAGAGAAGCAGGAAGAAAAGTTAGTTGTCACTTGACAGTAGGTATGATAAGCGCATATGAGTGGAGTGGCCATGTGATGACTGCTGGAACCAGCAAGCGGAGCTGAATCCTAATAGTGATTATATTACACGCTGTTAGGATTGGGCATGCTACAGTGCTCAATTTTAGAATTAAAGGGCTTGTCCAGGTTTCTGATTAAAGTCTGCCTCACAGAACGCACATTTTACAGTGGATAATCATGTGACCACAAGTATGTGATTTCCATATTTTTGGCCACACTCAGACTACTTGTATTGAGCGAGGACATGCATGTCTAGTTGGCTTGAAACCACATGTATGCAAATTGCATACATACAGTTTTGTGACCACCTACTCTCACCAAAAGCACCAAAGAATTCTTACAGTGCAATGCACAACCCCTTTAATGTTCCTAACATACAGTATATATAAAAGCATAACCCTGAACTTTATTAGCATAGCCATGTAATCTTACAAGTTATGGAGTGTTACATGTGTACAGGATTAGAACCAATAACCGCATAAGAATACATTAGAACCACCAAAAGTACTGAAATAGATCACTACAATCCCACTCAGTATAGAAACACAGCATCACAACCCTGACCAGTACAGAAATACATCACCAATATCACCACCAGTACATGGATACATAATCTGAACCACCATCTTGAATACAGTATGAGTGCACCATCATGAGTACATGAATATATCACCAGGACCACCATCAGTAAACTCCTAGTATGTCCTTAACAATGGTAAGAAGATATTTTTTATTTTCATGACTCTGAAAATTGTAGATTCACATTGAAGGCATCAAAACTATGAATTAACACATGTGGAATGAAAAACTTAACAAAAAAGTGTGAAACAACTGATATGTCTTATATTCTAGATTCTTCAAAGTAGCCACTTTTTGCTTTTATTACTGCTTTGTACACTCTTGGCATTCTCTTGATGAGCTTCAAGAGGTAGTCACCGGAAATGGTCTTCCAACAGTCTTGAAGGAGTTCCCAGAGCTGCTTAGCACTTGATGGCCCTTTTGCCTTCACTCTGCGGTCCAGCTCACCCCTAACCATCTCGATTGGGTTCAGGTCTGGTGACTGTGGAGGCCAGGTCATCTGGCTTAGCACCCCATCACTCTCCTTTTTAGTCAAATAGCCCTTACACAGCCTGGAGGTGTGTTTGGGGTCATTGTCCTGTTGAAAAATAAATGATGGTCCAACTAAACGCAAATCGGATGGAATAGCAATGCCGCTGCAAGATGCTGTGGTAGCCATGCTGGTTCAGTATGCCTTCAATTTTGAATAAATCCCCAACAGTGTCACCAGAAAAGGACCCCCACACCATCACACCTCCTCCTCCATGCTTCAAGGTGGCAACCAGCCATGTAGAGTCCATCTGTTCACCTTTTCTGCGTCACACTAAGACACGGTGATTGGAAACAAAGATCTCAAATTTGGACTCATCAGACCAAAGCACAGATTTCCTCTGGTCGAATATCCATTCCTTGCATTCTTTAGCCTAAACAAGTCTCTTCTGCTTGTTGCCTGTCCTTAGCAATGGTTTCCTAGCAGCTATTTTACCATGAAGGCCTGCTGCACAAAGTCTCCACTTAACAGTTGTTCTAGAAATGTGTCTGCTGCTAGAACTCTGTGTGGCATTGACCTGGTCTCTAATCTGAGCTGCTGTTAACCTGCGTTTTCTGAGGCTGGTGACTCGGGTAAACTTATCCTCCGCAGCAGAGGTGACTCTTGGTCTTCCTTTCCTGGGGCGGTCCTCATGTGAGCCAGTTTCTTTGCAGCGTTTGATGCTTTCTGCCACTGCACTTGGGGACACTTTCAAAGTTTTCCCAATTTTTCGGACTGACTGACCATCATTTCTTAAAGTAATGATGGCCACTCGTTTTTCTTTACTTAGAATTTGTATTATGGCAAGAAAAAAGCAGCTAACAATCTATTCAGTAGGACTATCAGCTGTGTATCCACCAGACTTCTGCACAACACAACTGATGGTCCCAATCCCATTTATAAGGCCAGAAATCCCACTTGTTAAACCTGACAGGGCACACCTGTGAAGTGAAAACCATTTCCGGAGACTACCTCTTGTAGCTCATCAAGAGAATGCCAAGAGTGTGCAAATCAGTAATCAAAGCAAAAGGTGGCTACTTTGAAGAACCTTGAATATAAGACATATTTTCAGTTGTTTCACACTTTTTGTTAAGTATTTCATTCCACATGTGTTAATTCATAGTTTTGATGCCTTCAGTGTGAATGTACAATTTTCAGAGTCATGAAAATAAAGAAAACTCTTTGTATGAGGTGTGTCCAAAGTTGTGGTCTGTAGTGTGTGTGTGTGTGTGTGTGGTGTATGTATGTATGCATGTATGTATATGCATAATATATATATATTATATATATATATATATATATATATATATATATATATATATATAATATATACATACATACATACATACATACATACATACATACATACATACATACATACATACATACATACATACACCACACACACACACACACTACAGACCACAACTTTGGACACACCTCATACAAAGAGTTTTCTTTATTTTCATGACTCTGAAAATTGTACATTCACACTGAAGGCATCAAAACTATGAATTAACACATGTGGAATGAAATACTTAACAAAAAGTGTGAAACAACTGAAATATCTATATGACAACTGAATATATATATGACAGTGTATATGTGTGCTTGTGTATGTATATATGATATGTATATATATGTAATATGTATATAATTATATATAATAGATATAGATATATATATATATATATATATATATATATAGATATATATAGATATATATAGATATATATATATCTATATATATATATATATATATATATATATATATGTTCTCTTTATAGGTATATTTTTGAGTGAAATGTAAATTGTCCTTTTATTCTATAAACTAGTATCAACATGTCCCCGAATTTCCAAGCAATAAATTTTGTATTTATTGTCTGGAAATGAGAAATGGTCAAATGGACCTCAAATAGTGCAAAGAAAACAAGTTCATAATCTTTTAGAAACAACAATACTAATGTCTTAACTCGGGAAGAAATCAATATTTTAATTTTATGTGTATGTATGTATGTATGTATGTATATATTATATATATATATATATATATATATATATATATATATATATATAATGTGTATATGTATATGCATATATATATATATATATGTATATATATAATATTGTGAGGTAGCACGGTCGGCTGCGCAGCAGAAGACACGGGATCCAGGCATTAAGGTTCACAGCACACGGTTTAATGTCCAAACAAAAGTCCACCACAATATACATGTGCCTCTCCAGCAGAGAGCTCAGGGAGTTCTGTTCACTCCCTCACACCCGGCACACCTGCCCTCGTTCCTGTTTCCATTTAACCCTTCCTTCGGCCTGTAGGGAAACAGCATTAACCCTAGAGTGGATTTACTTTCTATCATGGAGTGAGCACAACCGGGGCGAGACATACCGGCCGTCATAGATAACCCCGGTCACAGTCTCACATACCCCCCCCCCTCAGTTCAAGCGTGCGGGGTTGAACTCCCGCCATCAAACACGGGCCGCGGGACAAGGCATCGGCGTTGCCCTGCAACCTACCGGCCCGGTGTTCAACCGTAAACCGGAAGTTCTGCAGAGAAAGGAACCACCGGGTAACCCGGGCATTCCGTTCCTTGGCGGACCTCATCCAGACCAGCGGAGAGTGATCCGTCACCAAGCGAAACTGCCGTCCCAGCAGGTAATAGCGTAGGGACTCCAAGGCCCACTTGATCGCCAGGCACTCCTTCTCCACTACGCTATAATTCCGCTCGGGAGGGGTGAGCTTCCTACTTAAGAAGGTGACGGGGTGTTCCTCCCCCTGAACCACCTGAGACAGCACTGCCCCCAGGCCGACCTCTGAGGCGTCAGTCTGTACTATGAACTCCTTCCGGAAATCAGGGTGTACGAGAACGGGCTGTCCGCACAGGACCCCCTTCAGGGCCCGGAAGGAGTCCTCGGCCTGCGGAGTCCAGCGCACCATGACGGACTTCTTGCCTTTGAGAAGGTCCGTCAAGGGGGCTGATAGTCCCGCAAAATCCTTTACAAACCTCCTGTAGTACCCCACGATACCCAGGAAGGCCCTAACCTGCTTCGTGGTCAGGGGTCTAGGCCACTTCTGGATCGCCTCAACCTTGTTAATTTGGGGCTTAATCACTCCTTGGCCTATTACGTAGCCCAAGTAGCGGGCTTCCGTGAGTCCCAACGCACATTTCTTGGGATTGGCTGTCAATCCGGCTGTTCGAAGCGCGTCCACCACCGCTTGTACCTGTTCCAAGTGGGTCTGCCAATCGGAGCTGTAAATAATGATGTCATCAAGGTACGCTGATGCATACGCCTGGTGGGGTTCCAGCACTAAGTCCATCAACCTCTGGAACGTGGCTGGAGCGCCATGTAACCCAAAAGGCAAGACAACATAGTGGATGAGACCCTCCGGCGTAACAAAAGCGGTTTTCTCCTTGGCGGACTCCGTCAGTGGCACCTGCCAGTACCCCTTGGTCAGGTCGAGCGTGGTAAAATATCGCGCCTGTCCCAGCCTATCAATCAGCTCATCCACCCGGGGCATGGGGTAGAGATCGAACTTGGATATTTCGTTCAATCTCCTAAAGTCATTGCAGAACCTTAAGGAGCCATCGGGTTTTGGTATTAGGACAATCGGACTAGCCCATTCACTCCGGGATTTTTCGATGACCCCCAGGCGTAACATTGTCTTTACTTCCTCCGATATGGCTTTTCGTCGAGCCTCCGGTACCCGGTATGACTTCAGGCGTACCTTCAGGTGGGGCTCGGTGACAATATCATGTCGTATCAGACTGGTCCTACCGGGCAGCTCGGAGAAGACATCGGGGTTCTGCTGAACCAACCGTCTGGCCTCTCGCCTCTGAGTCTTGGTGAGGGCTTCTCCAATCCTTACTTCCGGTTCGTCCTCTCCGGAGGTCACTGGAGCCGGAGGTGAACAACCCGAAGAGGAGGGAGATGGGGAAAAAACAGCCATCAGGCTTTCCCGTTCCTGCCAAGGTTTTAACAGGTTGACATGGTATATTTGTTCAGGTTTCAGTCTACCGGGCTGCAATACTTTATAGTTAACCACCCCGACTCTTTCCTTTATCTCGTAGGGGCCTTGCCACTGAGCCAGGAATTTTACTCTCCGCCGTGGGGATTAATACCAACACCCGATCCCCGGGTTTAAAGGTCCGCATGGTAGCTTGTCTATTGTAGCGGCCGCTTTGCGCGGCCTGAGCCTCCTGTAGATGCTCCTTCACAATTGGCATGACCGCGCTTATGCGGTTCTGCATACCCAAAATGTGTTCAATCACACTTTTATGGGGGGTGGGCTCTTGCTCCCATGTTTCCTTTGCCAGGTCCAACAATCCCCGGATATGTCGCCCGTATAACAATTCAAAAGGCGAAAACCCCGTGGATGCCTGTGGCACCTCTCGTATGGCAAACATCAAATAGGGAAGCATCATATCCCAGTCTTTCCCGTCTTTTGAAATCACCCTTTTGAGCATGGTTTTCAGGGTTTTATTGAAACGCTCGACTAAACCGTCCGTTTGAGGATGGTACACAGACGTACGCAACTGCTTGATCTGGAGTAGCCGGCATAGCTCTTTGGTCACTTTAGACATGAATGGGGTCCCCTGATCCGTAAGGATCTCCTTGGGCAACCCCACCCGGCAGAACACAGCAAACAACTTCCGAGCTATAAGCTTTGCTGCAGTATGTCTGAGAGGTATCGCCTCGGGATACCGGGTGGCATAGTCAACGATCACTAGGATGTGTTGGTGCCCTCGAGCGGACTTTACGAGGGGCCCCACCAGATCCATCCCTATCCGTTCAAAAGGGACTTCTATAATGGGTAACGGTACCAACGGACTGCGAAAATGGGTCAGGGGTGCGGTAAGCCGACACTCCGGGCAGGTTTCGCAGAACCGTTTTACCTCCCCAAAGACTCCGGGCCAATAGAACCTTTGCAATATTCGCTCCTGCGTTTTCTTGACCCCTAGGTGGCCACTCATCAGGTGTTTATGAGCCAAGTCGAGGACCCGCCGGCGATACGGCTGGGGCACCACCAACTGTTCTACCCCCACGCCCCGTATTTCATCTACCCGGTAGAGTAAATCTTGCTTAAGAGCGAAATGGGGGTACCTTACCTGGGCACCGGGCAGCTGTGCCACCCCGTCAACTACTGTCACCCGACTCCGGGCATGTATTAACGTAGGGTCCTGGAGTTGGGCTGTCCCAAACGTATCCGGGGATGCCTCCAACTCCGGGATGGGTTCGACCGTCTCAGCCTCTCCTGCCAATACCTCTAGGGGCGACCTATCGGGTTCACATTCTGTCCCTATCATGGGGACCCCTACGGCAGGCGTCCCGGATTCAGGATTGTAGGGCTCAGGTCCCGGACTGACCAATATCTGAGGAGACTTAGGGGGTCCCTTCCATAAAGTCCAAAAATAGGGCAGATCCCTTCCTAGGATCACGTCATAAGGAAGAGTGTTAAGAAGTCCCACCTCATGTTGCACCTGACCGCAAGGTGCTGTGATGGTGACAATCCCCGTGGGATAGTCTCGGCGGTCCCCATGTATGCAAACCACCCCCACGGTACGTCCGGTGGCCTTTACTTTAGCCCTCAAGGTGGATCGCACAAGGGTCACTAAGCTCCCGGAATCCAACAATCCTGTAACCGGACATCCATTCACCTGTATTTGGCACAAGTGGGGCTCCGTCTTTGGGGAGACCAGGTCAGCGGTACACACCACCTGAGCATACATTGAACCCCGCCGGGTAACCCCACACACATATACACATATATATATATATATATATATATATATATATATATATATATATATATATATATATATATATATATATATATATATATATATATATATATATATATATATATATATATATATATATATACACACATATACATATATATATATATATATATATATATATATATATATATATATATATATATATATATATATATATATATATATATATATATATATATATATATATATATATATATATATATATATACACATATATATAATATATATATAATATATATACACACATATATATATAATATATATATAATATATATACACACATATACACATATATATATATATATATACACACATATACACATATATATATATATATATATATACACACATATACACATATATATATATATATATATATACACACATATACACATATATATATATATATATACATATATACACATATATATATATATATATATATATATACATATATACACATATATATATATATATATATATATATATATATATATATATATATATATTATATATATATATATATATTATATATATA
The DNA here is from genome assembly GCF_048569485.1 of Anomaloglossus baeobatrachus. Lineage (NCBI taxonomy): Eukaryota > Metazoa > Chordata > Amphibia > Anura > Aromobatidae > Anomaloglossus > Anomaloglossus baeobatrachus. Next base: position 566,645,914 of record NC_134354.1, on the reverse strand, counting down.
TATTATATGTATATATGTATATATACTATATATATAAAACAACATCTTCCACTATTCTACTAAGGCCGGTTTCACACCTGCATTCAGCGCAATCCGCCGCTTTGGAGAATAGCGCAGTCCGTTAACGCACTGCGCTATTTTCCATAGACTTGTGTTACATTGCGTTGTCCATACAAGTGTTTGCGTACACATCCGCTGCACAACGCAGCATCGTTATTTTGACGCTGCGTCGGGCGGAAGGAACGCTGCATGTAGCGTTTTTTGTCGTTAAAATATTGCACCTTGACGGATTCCATTTGTATCCGCCAAGGTCTGTAATGATTGTGTATGGCGGCGGATTCCGCCTCAATGCGCTAAGCAGCGGAATACGCTGACTGTTCCCGTCACGTTCTACTGAGCATGCTCAGTATGTCCAGCAGAACGATCTTAATCATTTAAAATCACTCCTGATCTCTCTCCCCCCTCCCCCCTCCCCTCCTCTCTCTCATACTCACCGATCACCAGCTGTACGGCTGTCACAAAGCTCCGGCTGCTTTTCCTCTTTTGAAAATGCCAGCCGCTCATTAATCCATCTCGTATTCACTGCTTTCCCCACCCACCGGCGCCCATGATTGGTTGCAGTCAGACCTGCCCCCACGCTGAGTGTGACAGCTGTCTCACTGCAACCAATCATAGCTGCCGGTGGGCGAGTATATATCGTGCAGTAAAATAAATATTTAAAAAAAAAAGGCGTGCGGACCCCCCCAATTTGGATAGCCAAGATAAAGCCACACGACTGAAGGCTGGTATTCTCAGGATGGGGAGTCCCACGTTATGGGGAGCCCTCCAGCCTAACAAGATCAGCCAGCAGCCGCCCGGAATTGCCGTATCCATTAGATGCGGCAGTCCCGGGACTCTACCCGACTCATCCCGAATTGCCCTGGTGCGGTGGCAATCGGGGTAATAAGGAGTTAAATGGCAGCTTATACCTGCCACTAAGTCCTACATTAATCATGACAGGCGTCTCCCCGAGATACCTTCCATGATTAACCTGTAAGTGAAAGTAAATAGACACACCCGAAAAAAATCTTTTTTTTGGAATAAAAGACAAAAAAACACCCTCTTTCACCACTTTATTAAACCCCCCAAATACCCCTCCAGGTCTGGCGTAATCCACACGAGGTCCTAAGACGCATCCAGCTCTGCTACATGAAGCTGACAGGAGCGGCAGTAGAATACGACCGGTCTCTATCAGCTCCATGCAGCAACTGAAGTGAGCCGCGCCCTCATTCAGGTGACCCGCGGACACAGGAGGACTGCAGCGGTGGCCGCGGGTCACCTGAGTGACGGCACAGCTGATCGCGCGGCTCACTGCAGTCACTCAGGGGATTTGCGGTTATCTCTCTCTCTCCTCCCGACTGCAAATCTCCTTTCCTGGCGAAACATTCTAAAAAAAAAAATATAAAAACAAAAACGCAAAACGTTCTTTTAAAGGAATCCGTTACTTTTATTAGCACACTATTTGCAACGCATCCGTCACATGCGTCACACAACACTGTGACTGTTCCTCACAACGCAAGTGTGAAACCGGCCTAAGATTGTCTACACAAGTCAGTAAATGACTACTGATCAGTTTGAATATATCTGATCGGTTAAATGTGCCTTCCTTTAATCCAACATCTCAGTTACTCATTCACATTTCTTTTCAGTGCTGATAAAATGGAAGCTGTTGTTTAACTCTTGAGTCTGCAGGTACTAGTGGCAATGATGTATATATTGTAAAATATGTTTATGGGTACATTAAGCACACACAACAAGGAAAACTAATGAAAAATGTTAAAAGTTAATTCTAAGCTGAATTACCTTTTGTTAATGATTTGCAGATGTGGTCAGTGATTTGGCTCCAGGCCCAGTGAGCTTTATTACAGCGACTGGAAACATTTATGGCTGGCTGGCCAAATTAATACATTAGCCGATTGCGCTCAATCCTTAATCTCATGTTTTCTGTTCATTTCTGTGTTTAGTGATGAAATCCCAGTGTCCTTATCAGAAATTGACTTTTATTTTTTATGAAAGTATATCCCTTTCATTTATTCATAGTTGGTCAGCAATGAGAATATTTTTGTAGCTTTAGGCATCGTAACATGTTAAGTCATTATTCACATGAAGAGATATTCTTAAAGGTAATCTGTCAGTAGGATCAACCCTTCTAAATCATCTATATGGGCACGCAAGTCATAGGAAGCTGACTAAAATGATACATTGTTATTGGTGATCTGATGTCTTATTCCAGAGAAATCCATGTTTTTCTTATATGTAAATGAGCTCTTCCAGGCTATGGGGTGGATGTTTCTTGGAAGATCACTCTGCCTCCAAAGCTTTTGTTAACAGAAGGGGTCGTTACCAGTGTGATATATGACGGCTGCTCTCTGCTTTCCTGATCTCACTGCAGAGCTGTGTATGATTATAACTGACACATCTGCAGGTCCCTGACAGGGCTTCAGCTTTCATCTCACCATTGTTGCAATATTGTTGCAGTATAGTAGAACTGTGAGAGCTGTAGCAACTAATGTGTTTGTAAGAAGACAAAGTTTAGTTCTACTGTTCTATGTTAGTTACATGTCTCACACTGGTATCGCCCCTTTTATTAAAAAGAGGCTCTGGGGATAGAATCTCTTGCAGATCAGTGTCTGGCCCATAGCCTGGAAGAGCTCATTTACATATAAGAAAGATGTGGATTTGTCTGGAATAAGACATCAGATTGCAGATATCAAAGTATCATTTTATTCTTGTTTCTATGACCCCGCAACTGCTTAGGAGGGGTTGATCTTACTGACAGATTACCTTTAATGCACTAAACAATAAAGAAAAAAAACAAACTAATAGTAAAGGGAAGTAAGTATATTGTTAGTGGCTCAGTGGTTAGCACTGTTGCTTTGCAGCGCTGTAGTACTAGGTTTAAATCACACCAAGGACTATATCTGTGAGGCGTGTGTATGCATTAGTCTTTGCCCAAGTGTCTTTTTATGTATTCCAGTTTCCTCTCACGCTCTAAAGACAAACTGATAGGGAATTTAGATTGTGAGCCCCAATGGGGACAGTGAAAATAATATCTGTAAGCTGCTGTGTAATTAATGCTGCTATATGGTGAGGGTCACATGACTGTAATTTCTCCATCCAAGAAAAATTGTCTGATTTATGCTAATCATACTCTGATCAGATTCCACTGTGGGTTTGATTAGAGTTTGATCAGAGTGGGATGTGTTTTTCTAGGATGTGGAGGAGAATTTAAAAAAAAAAATGATTCCATCTTCTCCATTCTGTCAATCTGTGAAAATCAGATGTCATCCAAGTGCAGTGTGATGTTTTTGTTTTTTCATTTTCCTTCACATACTTGAATTACCAAGTGGCATCTGATTCACGGAGGCAAAATGTGCATGCTGTGATTTACCCCTCCCCCTGAACCACTCGATCTTAGGGAAAAATCGGACATGTGCGCTACCTCATTGAATAACGTTGGTCCAAATGCGATACAATGTTTTGACAAATCACACTCGGACCGAAAATATGGTCATCTGCTCGAGCCCTAAAAGCAAGTAGAATAAGGAAGTACAAATAAATTGGCACATTTGAGTAAGGCTGGTATCAGTCAGGCCTATTTCACTGTTCATATACAAACCATAATTTCAGGACTGACCACGAGTCTCCAAACCTGAACTGCTTAGGCTGCTTTCACACCTTCGGTTTTTCCTGTGCGGCACAATGCGGCACTTTGCAGGAAAAACGCAACCGTTTTTTTTTTTTTTGCTGCCGGTTACGTTTTTCTTGCATAGACTTTAATTAGTGCCGCATGGGCTTGCGTTCCGTCCGGTTTTTGCCGCATGCGGCAGATTTAGCCGATGCGACGGCCGGATGGAACGTTGCCTGGCACGTTTTTTTGTGCGGCAAAAAAAACCTGCATCGTTTTTCAATGCATGCCTATGGACTATGGACTGCCGCATGCGGTTTTAGCCACTGTGCATGCTCAGTAGCAAGCGGCAAAAACCGGATGGGCTGCATTTAAAAAACTTATGCAAAGGATGCGGCTTTTTCGCCGCATCCGTTGCATAGGTTTTAGAGCTGGACTGGCCGGCTCTGCACCTACCGGATGTGTGAAAGCAGCCTTAAAGGGAGAACCTGTCAGGTGCAATATGCAGCTGGTACCACGGGCAGTTCTGGAGGCATATTAGTAATCCCTGCCTAACCGTCCCTGTATACACTAGCAAAGATAAAGAGATCTTTAGAAAAACTATTTCTAAAGATCTTTTACTGTATGCTAATGAGCGAGGGGACTAGTCCCCTTTGCGTTAGTTCCCCTGGCTAGTCAGCTCATTAGCATGTTAATACGCTCTGAGGGTATGCTAACATGCTGATGAATGTGCAGCGTCAGAGGATGATCTCACTCGTCTCTCCGCTGTCATCGTCGGCTGATGCTGGCTTTTTGCTCAGTGCACATGACCCTGGAGTTTCGATCATGTGCACTACTTCAGTTTGAAGCTAGGACGCGTACACCCGGCTTCATAGTGCGCATCACTGAAACTTCGGGATCATGCTCACTGATCAAAATTCCAGCATCAGGCGGCGCTGGCAGCGGAGAGACGAGTGAGATCATCCTCTGACGCTGCACATTCATTAGCATGTTAGCACGCCCACAGGGCGTATCAACATGCTAATGAGCTGACTAGCCAGGGGAACTAACGCAAAGGGGACTAGTGCCCTCGCTCATTAGCATACGATATAAGATCTTTAGAAATACATTTTCTAAAGATCTCTTTATGTATGCTAGTGTTTACAGGGACGGTTAGGCAGGGGTTAGCAATATGCACCAAGAACTGCTCGTGGTTCTGGCTGCATATTGCACCTGACAGGTTCACTTTAATGTATGTCTGAGGCTGTAAGTCCCGCTGGGTATTGTAGTCCATAAATGGTTTGTAATATGTGCCTGTGTGAACGCAACCTATAGCTGCATTCATTCAGGCATACAGTATGTAAAATCATGTTAGTCATCTAGAAAAAAGGTGTTTTTTTTTTTTTTTTCATCCCTATGCCATCAGTATGTCATCCATATGTCAGTGTTTTATTTCCGTGTGACATGCGTTTTACACTAACACTTTAAAACATAATGGGCCACATTCAATTTCCTTTAAGATTTTCAGTGCCGTAGATCCATGAAAAACGTAGGACATATTTCTGGTAACCTGTATGTGATTTTTTTTTTTTTTTTGCACATCCTTTGACTTGGATTAAAATAGCGCTGGCTGTATGTATAGAAACAGTCATGTAAACCGCCACATTGACTTGCATTGGTCTTTGTTCTGTCCATATAGCACCCCTTTTGTGTATATTCAGACTGCTGTGAGCAAAGGAACCAGTGGCAGGTGCCTGAAGCTAGTTTCACACTTGCGTTGGACGGCTTCCGTAGCGTTGCGTTGTGTGACGGATGCAACGAATGCGTTGCATATAGTGGCACAACGGATGCTACGGATCGTACAAAAGTACAAAACAACGGGAAGCTTTTTTTGTTTTTTTTTTTGTAATTTTTTCTTCTTTACAGTTTACCGGCAGCAGACTATTGTGAACGATCAGCTGATCGTTCTCACTTGCCGGCGGCCGGGCATGCCGGCGGGCACTCAGCTGAACGTTCGGGCACCGCGAGACAAAATAAAGTTTGTGATTAAAAAAAAAAAAAAAGCATGCGCAGTGAAATCCTGAGGATTCCGCTGCTCAAAAAAAGTTACATGCTGCGTTCCTCCCGCTGGGCGGAAACAACGGAGAGTCGCCCAGCGGAAGCAACGCAGGTCCTTTTGGCACAATCTGTCAACCATACAAGTCTATGGGAAACAGCGGAATCCGTTAACGGATTCCGCGGTTTTCCAAAAGGGCGGATTGTAACGGAAGGAAAACAACACAAATGTGAAAGTACCCTGAGTGACACTGGATCTTTGGGTGATGTGCATTTTTGTTGTTTTTTGGGTTTTTTTCCCTCTGCAACCAAAACCTGCTCCTGGTGGTAAAAAGTCTGCATTCAAAAACCTGGGTGAGGTTTGGTTTTTTTTTTAGCATTTTTTGCAATGTTTTTGAAGTGTTTTTCAGGTGTGGATTACGTGTTTTGCCTACATGTTTAATCTTTCGTTTAACTCACCAAAAATGCTTCAAAACCGTAGAGAGAAACGCCATTGCACTTTTTTGCTGTGATTTTTCACTTTTGCATTCCTTTCTATGGGTGCAAAAACACTGAATGAAATTGCATGCTGCAGTTTCCAATTCACAGGAGAAAAAAATATAAGCGTGTGCTTGAGATTTCTGAAATCTCATTGCTTTTGCTGATGATGTAAAACGCAGCTTTTAATTTGTATATTAAAATGCTGTCCCCGCTGCCCCGCAAAAGCGCAACATGTGAACATAGCCTTACACAGTAAAAGGACTAGTGATCTGTACTCATGAGTACAGCAACCGGCATTTATAGATAGACTTTGTGATTCTAGGTAGGAGAACCATCAGGTTATTAACGGGAATCTGTCAGCAGGTTTTTGCTATGTAAGCTGAAGTCAGCATGCTGCAAGGGTTAACACAGAAAATTCAGGTCAGCCTGTCTTGTCTCAGTCCAAAATGTTTGCCAGGTTTGTTTAGGCAGCAGAACCACGCCCCCTCTTCTGATTGCCACCTCACTGTCAATGTACAATCTCTATAGAGAGCCTGGTGTAGGTGGGCCAGCTCTCTCAGCTCTGCTACATGATTAAAGCTAAGAATTCTGTCCGAATAGTTGCACCCAGTAATCCTAAGTGATACATTGTTGGATTCAGTACCTCTTTGCCTACGTCATGCTGCTCTCAGATTAGGTAGTAAAAACTTGCTGATTGATTTCCTTTAAAATACCCCAAGAGTGCAAAACGTGATCTGTGTATAGCATATTGACAAAAAAAACAACAAACTACTTTATTGTTGGCTAGTCTTTGCCTACATCACATTAATTTCCATGCTGGAAAGCAAAATGGATCGTGCTATATTTCAGTTGTGACCTGGAACTCCCTTGACATGTCAGTGAATACTCTGTTCAGTAGTTTCACTAATAAATGATCCTTGTTCTTTGCAAACAAGAGTCCCAGAGGATATGTGAAACCAGCACTTCATAAACATATTCCCATACATTTTCTGGATAAGCCTAAGAATGTCTATGTTACATAGGCCCAATCTCCTTAGACAGAGCGGCACAGTTTTCTCTGAGTTATTATAAATTGCTTACTAAGGCCCTGTGCGCACACTGCGTTTTTAGCCGCAGATTTGCTGCTGTTTTTGTTGCAGAATTGGTGCAGCTTTTGTTCATAAGCTTCATGCAGTCCTTCTCCAGCAAAGTCTGAGAAATCCAAAATGGTGTGCACACGTTGCGTCTTTTTTCCTGATAGGTTTTGCTGCAGAATTTCTGCAGCAAAAAGTAGCATTTCACTTCTTTTTGGCGTTTTTCTGTGGACTTCCCTGTGTTTTGCCATTGACAATATTAAAAAAACTGCGGGGACAAAACCGCAGGCAAAAACGCGGTAAATCCGCACCAAAAAGGCAGCATAACGCAGTAAAACCGCATGCGTTTTTGGTGCATTTTTTCCGCAAGTAGGTGCGTTTTTTTGCTAGAAGGTGCATTTTTCGTTGGAGAAACAAATCCGCAGTGTGCGCACAAAGGCTAATATTGGTTTGATTTTAACAGAGCTCTAATGTAGTCAATGTGTTACATACCGTAATTGTATTTACTGCTAAATGAAACGTTTTCCACTTAAGGGGGACCTTTATATATTTGAGCCTCTGCACAATTGTGTTATGTGACTTAAAATATCATCTCAAGACATCATCCTGTTTCATTGAATCTACTAAGACTCTGTTTATTCTCAAATACAGTAGGTCGTTAAATAAGTAGTCAAAGATAGACTAATAGGAAATAACAAAAAAAAAACCATAAACGTAAATAAGTATAGCGGTATTAATTACAATACACAAAAACTGAAGGAAAAAATATTATTCTAAAACCCACAAAGAAGCAGTGTGGTAAATGGTAAATCACATCATGATTAAAGAATATTAGAATTAACAAATGTAATAACTTAGTTGAAAAGAAAAAAGAGTGGGGGGCAAAACCTGCACAAAATGAAATGTTTTACCAGGGGAACAGTGACCTATTTACATGAGGAGACTTAAAGCTGCAAATTAAAGGGAACCAATCACCAGGATTTTCGGAAATAACCTAAAGCCAGTGCTATACTGGCACTATCAGGCTGATTCTATACATACCTGTAGTGGGCAGCTCAGGTGTTTAGCTTTTGAAATCCAAAAAAGTAAAGTTTATAAAATTAGCTGCTTGTTGAGTGACAGTTGCACTGGAGCAGATCATATATTCATAGTTATCCCCTCCCCCTGTTAGAATTAGCATAAGCATTATACAAACGACTCACTTTGTCTGTGAATGTACCTCACCATAGGTCCTGCAACAGACAACGTGAATTGTTTGTATAATGCTTATGCTAATTCTAACAGGGGGAGGGGATAACTATGAATATATTATCTGCACCTTTGCTGCTGTCACTCAACAAGCAGCTAATTTTATAAACTTTAGGTTTTGAAATCCAAAAAAGTAAACACCCGAGCTGCCCACTACAGGTATGTATAGAATCAGCCTAATAGTGCCAGTATAGCACTGGCTTTAGCTTATATACGAAAATCCTGGTGATTAGTTCCCTTTAACCTCATAACGACGGCCGTACGACAAAGCGGCGGCAAAACAGGGTACTTATTCTGTTCCGCCGCTTTAAAGCGGCGGCCCGAAAAAACCCTGTAGCGCCCCCCAGCGACCGAAAATCTTGGGGGTTTCAGCTACCGGGGGTAGCTGAGACCCCCCAGATTATGAATCGGGGTGGTTTTTTTGGACCCCGATCATGTGATCGGCGGTATACACTGTATACCGACGAACACATGAAAAAAAAAGAAATGGCCGGTAAAACTGATTTCTTTTTCATCTGACATGATCAAACATGTCAGATGAGAAAGAAATCTAACCCCCTAGTGCCCCCAAAGCCCCCGGTACCGGAGAGTCCCCCCACCCCCACCCCTACCCCCACCGGACATCCAAAATGGCGCCGAAGCGCACAGAAAACTGCCGCCGGCGCCGGCTCTGCAGTCATTTCCCTCCGATCTGAAATGATCAAACATTTCAGATCGGAGGGAAATGTCCTCCCCCTGACCCCGCCTCCGGTCCACCGGAGCCCTCTGGTCACCGGAGCCCCCTCCGGTTCTCCAGAGCCACCAACCCCCTCCCCCCTCCGGAAGATGGCGGCGCACAGCGCGCGGCCGGATTCATTCTGCTCTTTCTGCCGCATGTGACACGTCACATGCGGCAGAAAGGTGTCCCCAGGTCCCACTAGGTCACCCCCCGTCACCCCCCCCCCCCCAAGCCCCCGGTTATACGTTACCTGTCTGCCGCTCCGTCCCGCGATCACGCCGCCTCCTTCTTCAATGCTGGCGGCGCATGCGCAGACAGCGGCTGTCAGCTGGATCCCTGCAAGCAGGGATCCTGCTGACGTCGCAACTGCACAGGCTACCTCCACTGTGGACCGGGGGAGGGTGAGTGCGGTAATCTGCAGTCACACTCCTCACATGGAGAGACTGCTGTTCCAGAAAATGGGGGGTACGTTCTGTGAGCGTGCCCCTCATATTCTGGAATGAGGTTACTGCAGGTCACTCTGCCCTAGGTTGGACCGGGGCAGTGTGAGTGCAGTATTCTCAGATTACTGCACCCACACTGCTCATGGAGAGCTTGCTCTTCCAGAAAATGGGGGATACGTTCCCTGAACGTGCCCCCCATATTCTAGAAGATCCAGAGTCGGCGTGGGACCTCCAAAATGGATTACAGCAACCGGAATTTCTTTATTTTCAATAAATTGGTAAAAGAGGAATGTTTCGGGGAGTTTTTTTTTTTTCAAATAATTTTTTTTTTGTCTTTTTTTTTTTTCTATTACTGACTGGGTTAGTGATGTCGGGTATCTGTTCAGATGCCGTGACATCACTAACCCCAGGGCTTGATGCCAGGTGACATTACAGCTGGTATCAACCCCATATATTACCCCGTCTGCCACCGCACCAGGGCGCGGGATGAGCTGGGGCGAAGCGCCAGGATTGGCGCATCTAATGGATGCGCCACTTCTGGGGCGGCTGCGGCCTGCTATTTTTAGGCTGGGAAGAGTCCAATAACCATGGCTCTTCCCACCCTGAGAATACCAGACCCCAGCTGTCCGCTTCACCCTGGCTGGTGATCTAATTTGGGGGGGACCCCACGTTTTTTTTTTTTTTTTTTAAAAAAACGCCTGGGGAGCCCTCCAAATTGATCACCAGACAAGGTGAAGCTGTCAGCTGTGGTTTGCAGGCTACAGCTGTCTGCTTTACCCTAGCTGGCTATCAAAAATAGGGGGGACCCCACGTCGTTTATTTTAATTATTAATTTTTTGGGGGGCTAAATACAAGGCTAGGCACCCTTTAGTGCCACATGAAAGGCACTAAAGGGCGCCAGCTTAGAATATGCAGGGGGTGGGACGTTATATATGTTTGACATCTATCCATTCATCCATTGTAGCATTTTACGCTGTGTGCCCACAATCAGGGTTTGCAGCGTTTTGGGCGCAGAGTGTTTTCCCTGCATCCATAACGCTGCATTGTGCAGTAGAAGCACAGTGGAAGGATTTTTAGAAATCCCATGCCCAATGTGCTTCTTTTCTCCGCAGCATAAACCGACCTGTGGCGCAGTTTCCCGAGCCTCAGCATGTCAATTTATGCTGCGGAGATGAGTGTTCTCTGCAGGTAGCATAGAGCTCCACAGCGGCCTGAACCCAAATCGTGGGCATGGGCAGCTGCGTTCTCCCGTGGACAACACTCACATCTCTGCAGGAGGCTGACACTGTGTACTAGACGCCGTCTCGCTGGATCATGGCCACATAGCCTAAAAGTGAGACATTTGTTGCTACAGCAACATTTTTGTGAAGTACCTGTGGATTCAAAATGCTTACTATACTCCTGAATAAAATCCAGTTTCCAAAATGGAGTCACTTGTGGGGGGTTTCTGCTGTATAGGTACCCAAGGGGCCCTGCTAATGTGACATGGTGCGCGCAATTTATTTCAACTTTTCCAGAATTCAAATGGTGCTCCCTCCATTCCAAGCCCTCCCATTTATCCAAACAGAGGTTTTTGGCCACATGTGGGGTATCCCTGTGCTCATAAGACATTGGATAACAACCTGTGGGGTCCACGGTTTGTTGTTGTCTCTTGAAAAAGTGAGAAATTTGATGCTAAAGCAACAGTTTTGTGAAAAAAATGAAAATTTTCAATATGGCAACCTAAGCTTATCAAATTCTGTGAAGTACTCGTGGATTCAAACTGCTCACTATACACCTAGATAAAAGCCTTGAGGTGTCTTGTTTCCAGAATGAAGTCACTTGTGGGGGACCGCCACTGTTTAGGCACCTCAGGGGCTCTCCAAATGCAACCTGGCGTCCGCTATTGATTCCAGCCAATTTTGCAGTCAAATGGCACTCCTTCCCTTCCGAGCCCTGCCATGCGCCCAAACAGTTGATTTCCACCACATATAAGGTATCGCCAAACTCAGGAGAAATTGCACAATAAATGTTATGCTGATTTTTTTCCTTTTACTCTTGTAAAAAAAAAAGCTACCTGGTTGAAATAACAATTTTGTGGTAAAATTTTATTTTTTTTTTTCATGGCTCAACGTTATAAAATTCTGTGAAGCACCTGAGGGTTCAGGGTACTCACCAAACATCTAGATAAATTCCTTGAGGGGCCTAGTTTCCAAAATGGGGTCACTTGTGCGGCGTTTCTGCTGTTTAGGTACCTTAGGGGACCTCCAAATGCGACATGGTGCCCGCAATCTTTTTCAGGCAAATTTCCTTTCTAAAATTCAAATATTGCTCCTTTCGTTCCAAGCCCTCCCATTTGTCCAAACAAAGGTTTCAGACCACATGTGAGGTATCACCGCGCTCATAAAAAAGTGGTTAACAAACCTTGAGGTCAAATTTTTGGAATTACCTCTTGAAAAAGGGGGAAAATTGATGCTAAAGCAACATTTTTGAGAAAATTATTAAAATTTTCAATATGACAACGTAACGTTAACAAAATCTGTGAAGTACCTGTGGATCTAAAATGCTCACTATACCCCTAGATAGAAGCCTTGAGGGGTCTAGTTTCCAAAATGGTGTCACTTGTGAGGGATTTCTTCTGTTTAGGTACCTTAGCGGACCTGTAAATGCAACATGGTGCCCGCAATCTATTTCAGCCAAATTTGCTTTCCAAAATTCAAATATTGCTCCTTCTGTTCCGAGCCCTCCCATTTGTCCAAACAGAGGTTTCTGACCACATGTGGGGTATCGGCGCGCTCATAAGAAAGTGGGGAACAAGTTTTGGGGTCCATTTTGTTGTGTTATTTCTTCTAAAAGTGAATAAATTTGGGTTAGAGCAACATTTTTAGGTAAAATTTAATTTTTGCTTTTTTTCATTCCACATTGCTTTTGTTCATGTGAAGCACCTGAAGGGTTAATAAACTTCTTGAATGTGGTTTTGAGTACTTTGGGGGGTGCAGTTTTTAGAATGGTGTCACTTTTGGGTATTTTCTGTCATCTAGGCCTATTGAAGTCACTTCAAATGTGATGTGGTCCCTAAAAAACTGGTTTTGTAAATTTTGATGTAAAAATGAGAAATTGCTGATAAACTTTGAACCCCTCTAACTTCCTAACAAAAAAAAATTTTGTTTCCAAAATTGTGCTGATGTAAAGTAGACATGTGGGAAATGTTATTTATTAACTATTTTGTGTCACAGAAATCTCTGGTTTAACGGTATAAAAATTCAAAAGTTGAAAATTGCTAAATTTTCAAAATTTTTGCCAATATTCAATTTTTTTCATAAATAAACACAAAAAATATTGTCCTAAATTTGGTACTAACATGAAGTCCAATATGTGACGAAAAAACAATCTCAGAATCACCGGGATCCGTTGAAGCGTTCCAGAGTTATAACCTCATGAAGTGACACTGGTCAGAATTGCAAAATTTGGTCTGGTCATTAAGGTGAAAATTAGCTCCGTCACTAAAGGGTTAAATATAGGTAAATAAAAATAACCGTAACTAAACACAAGGAGACGCCTCACAAACAGAGCTTCTAATACAGAGCAGTAGTGTAAATACCATATGCACCAGTTAGTGGACCCCACTACCCAGTACTCTGACGCGTGTTTCACGTATAGCTTTGTCAGGTGGTCAGTAGCTAATAACCTTCTTTCTTTTATACTTTTCCTTCGATTGTTCCATTCCTGGTTTTGACTTACAGATACCGAGGTAAAAAACCTCACCAAACTTGAGGTCTAATATGAGTTGTCCATGATCTAAGGAAGTCACTGATGGGAATGTATCAAGGCTGTCATTTCACACGCCAGTCTTTTTTTTTTTTTTTTTTTAAAGGGGGTAGGGAATTTTATGTATCCCTTTAAATTTGGCACACCTTCGGGCTGCCCATGTGCCAGCAAATAAAATTTGTCAACTATGAGTTGGTATTGATTTCTAAATTTGGCAATTTTCTGGTGTGCATCATAATTTATTTGGCCACTGTTAAAACCGCCAGTCAGCTGTTCACAGCGATGACGGCAGCCAGAACTGCTCAGTTTTAGCTGCACAGCTCCGTCAACTTATAATTGCTGCTGCCAGATGCTGCACATCCGCCTGCTATTGATTATAGGATGTGGATGTGCAATACCCCGCTGCAGCCGCAATCAGAAGACAGAGCAGCTCAGGAACGGCACTGATATCAGGTGATCGGTGGGGGTGCGAGGTGTCAGACCCCGGCCGATCAGACATTGATGACCTAAGGATATGCCATCAATGTGAATGTGAAAATAGTGGACAACCTCCTTAACAAATTAATGTTTTCAGTGAACCTGTCATGTCCCCATGATTAAGACCTATTCAGGTTGAAACGCGTAGGAAACAGCTCCTCTGTCTTGCCTCTCTATTTTTGTCTTGCTTGGATGGAATATTAATATTTTTATTACCAATAAAGAAACTGTTTTTTAAGAAAATTCTACTTTCTCCTGAAGTTGCTGGAATTTTTTCCTTTCTTCATTTGTCATGTCCCCAAGCCCTATTAATTTTCAGATATGGGCTTCAAATAAATAGCATTGCAATGCTGCCCAGCCACCTTAGGCTTTACTCACACTTCTGTGTTTAAACCCTTACGTGACACAATGATGCCGGTGTCATCAGTGAACGGTCCATGTATCCATTTTCACCATCAGTTTGTCATCAGTGTTTTTGTCACAGATGGATCATTAAATAAATGACAAAAGGTTCCGTTATATATTGCAATGTTAAACACGTCAAGAATACGGATGGTACACGGTTGCCATCTGAGAACTGTATGTGTTTTTCACGACCCTTAGACTTACATTGGCTCTTGTAATCTGTGTTGCCGGAAAACACGGACATGTGACCAGCACCATAGCTTATAATGGGTATGTGTAAAACACTGACATGTGACCAGCACCATAGCTTATAATGGGTATGTGTAAAACACGGACATGTGACTAGCACCATAGCTTATAATGGGTATGTGTAAAACACGGACATGTGACTAGCACCATAGCTTATAATGGGTATGTGTAAAACACGGACATGTGACCAGCACCATAGCTTATAATGGACATGTGACTAGCACAATAGCTTATAATGGGTATGTGTAAAACACGGACATGTGACTAGCACCGTAGCTTATAATGGGTATGTGTAAAACACGGACATGTGACTAGCACCATAGCTTATAATGGGTATGTGTAAAACACGGACATGTGACCAGCACCATAGCTTATAATGGGTATGTGTAAAACACTGACATGTGACCAGCACCATAGCTTATAATGGGTATGTGTAAAACACGGACATGTGACTAGCACCATAGCTTATAATGGGTATGTGTAAAACACGGACATGTGACTAGCACCATAGCTTATAATGGGTATGTGTAAAACACGGACATGTGACCAGCACCATAGCTTATAATGGACATGTGACTAGCACAATAGCTTATAATGGGTATGTGTAAAACACGGACATGTGACTAGCACCGTAGCTTATAATGGGTATGTGTAAAACACGGACATGTGACTAGCACCGTAGCTTATAATGGGTATGTGTAAAACACGGACATGTGACTAGCACCATAGCTTATAATGGGTATGTGTAAAACACGGACATGTGACTAGCACCATAGCTTATAATGGGTATGTGTAAAACACGGACATGTGACTAGCACCATAGCTTATAATGGGTATGTGTTGAATCCGCGAAAAAAATGGATATAACACGTACTTGCCACACGGTCATCTGAATGAGACCTTACTGAAATCTCCGCTACCAAGAGGAAAGGAAATTGATTCCTCCTGGAAGCATTGAGCTGTCAGTTACTGTATATAGGCGTGCCAGTGTGGCTTCAGTCACTGCTCATAGTGATCGGCAGCTATAAACCTGCCCTGGAACATTGGCTAATGGCTGTCTCTGCAGTGAATCAGTACAGAGCTGGCTGTCAGTCAGTGCAGGTGTGTGCCTACAGCCGCTGCTCACTGCATACTGAATGGTGATTGAAGCTGTTCCAATACACCTTTATGACTGAAAGCCGGAGGCTGCTGGGAGGAATAAAGTTAATTTCCTCCCGGTAGCCGGCCTTTCAGTAAAGGGGCTGCACAGCATTATAATCTGCAGGCTAATATAATTTGGGATATGACTGGTTCCCTTTCATTATGAGTCTGTAATAGGAAAAAAAAAACAAATTATGTTATTGCCACAAAGGCTCTATGCATTGCCCATGTTTAATGAAAGCCGTTTTCTAGCTTCTGTTATCACAAGGCATTTATCATTAGTGATCAAAGTACAGGCTGCTAATGATAATGCCGAGGGATTATGACAAGGGCTTGTGTTCATCAGCAGGCATAATATAGAGCAGCAATTGTTCCTCCTATATTATTGAGCTTGTGGAAGTTGCAAAATTGCCACTTGCAGGGTGTTTATTGTTGTCTGCTTCACAATACAGGTCTATGCAAAGTCTAAGTCAATAAGGCAAAACACAGCAAGTCCTAAATAGCCTATGGTTTTAAAAGGAATTGATGGGATTTTCTGATATCTGATTGAAGCGACATTCCCACGATGAGCTTTTAGTTAATTTTTTTTTTGGAAGAATTTCTGCAGCATTTCCTCAGCTATTATGTAAATTAGGTTACTGGTGTTTTTCCTTGTGTTTTTGTTTGCTTCTTTTACATTCCTTTTTGTTTGCATTTTTGAAGCTCCTATTTTTGTCACTTTTTGTTCTGTCATGTTTCAAACAAACCTCCTTGATCATGTGTAGATTACATGCACTTTTGGTGCGTTTTTCAGGCAAACTCTAAAGGCTATATGCGCGCTAGGCGTTTTTTACTGCATTGTTGCGCGTATTTTGGGTGCGTTTTTGTTTAGAAAACTGCATGACTTTGCTTCACCAGCAAAGTCTGAGTTTTCATTTTTGCTGTCTGCACAAAGCGTTTTTTTAGCTGCGCTTTTGGGGTGCCCACAAAAACGCAGCATGTCAATTATTCCTGCATTTTTCACCCATTGAGTTCAATGAACTGTTAAAAAACGCAATGAAAAATGCAAATTGCAAATATAGCTGCGTTTCTATGACTAAAAACACAGCTAGAAACGCAAGGGGTGGGTAGTACAGTCACGTGTACAGGAAGAGGATTGTACTCACCCAGCATTCCTTGTGTTGGTAACCACAGAAGAGTGAATCCTCCCGGTACTGCCACCCCTGCTTCCACCTCCCATCCGGCGCCATGTCCACTCCCAGCTCCTCTCCCGGTACCGCCACCCCTGCTCCAGCTGTCTGCAGACTCCCGGGACACATCCGATCCCTCCAGGACCTTCTGGTGATCAGCTGATGCGGTCACCTCAACGCATCCGCTGATCGTAAAAGTCCAGCGGTGAGGCCGGCTTTTTACCGCCACGCCGGTTTAAACGATCACGTGATGCTTTCAGGTGACCGCATCAGCTGATTACCGGCGGTCCTGGAGCGATGGGACTGGAGTTTGCACAGAGGAGTATAGGTTTTTTTTCTACTGATACATCAGCTGATTGTATAAACAGCTTTTAAACAATCAGCTGATGTGTCATGTGATTCAGGTCCTTGAACCTGACACATCATCTGATCACTTTGCCTTCCAGCAAATCGATCAGATGATATTGGATCCGGATTGGACATCGCGGGACCCTCGACCCAGGACTACGGCGGAGGGGGGTTCTTTAGTTCAATAAAGATGGAGTCACTAATTGTGTTGTGTTTTATTTCTAATAAAAATATTTTTCTCTATGTTGTGTTTATTTTTTTTTATCTTTACTAGAAATTCATGGTGGCCATGTCTAATATTGGCAGGACACTATGAATTTCGGGTTTAGGGCCCGCTCATAATATACAGCTAGCCCTAACCCCTTATTACCCAGCGAGCCACCTGGCACCAGAGCCACTGAAGAGTTGGATACAGCACCAGAAGATGGTGCTTCTATGAAAGCGCCATTTTCTGGGGCAGTTGCAGACTGCAATTCGCAGCGGGGGTGCCCAGAAAGCTTGGGCACCCTGCAATGAGGATTCCAATCCCCAGCTGCTTAGTTGTACCTGGCCTGACACAAAAATTGGGCGAAGCCCACTTCTTCTTCTTTTTTTTTTTTTTTTTTTTAATTATTTCATGAAATTCATAAAATAATTAAAAAGAAAAAAAAAAAAAAAGGGCTTCCCTATATTTTTTATTTCCAGCCAGGTATAAATAGCCAGCTTGGGGGTTGGGGGCAACCGTACCTGCCTGCTGTACCTGGCTAGCATACAAAAATATGGTGAAGCCCACGTCATTTTTTTTTTTTTTTTTTTTTTTTTTTTTTTTTACGTTTTTGGGCAAAAAAACCTCCTGCATATAGTCCTGAATGTAGGACGCTGAGCCTTGTAGTTCTGCAGCTGCTGTCTGCTCTCCTGCATACACTAGTGGATGGAGTATGCTGAGCCTTGTAGTTCTGCTCCCCCTGCCTCTCCCTCCAGCATACAGTCCTGGATGGAGTATGCTGAGGAGCCTTGTAGTTCTGCAGCTGTCTGCTCTCCTGCATACACTAGTGGAGAACAGATTGAAGAAGGAAATGACATCAGATCTTTTTTTTTTTTTCTTCACCAATCTTTAATGGCATTGTTCACTGATAAAAAAAAATTGCATAAAAACGTAATGAACAAAAACGCAGCCAAAAACGCACCAAGATGTGTTAAAACGCATGTGTTTTTGTGCGTTTTTTAACTGCCAGAAATGCAGCGTTTTTGATGCCACAAAAAAATGGTATGCATTTTTTTACCTGTGGATTTTACACATTTAATGCAGGTTTAGAGGGACAATCTACACATAAAACTCAGCGTACCCGCAAAATAACTTGATGTGTTGTTGATTTTAAACACACACTGCAGGTCACTTTACTATGAGTGAAAAAGCACAGAGGGCATTAGATTTCTATAAGGCACATGCACATTGAGTATTTGGTGAGTAAAGGTACCGTCACACTAAGCGACGCTCCAGCGATCCCACCAGCAACCTGACCTGACAAAGATCGCTGGAGCGTCGCTACACGGGTTGCTGGTGAGCTGTCACACAGGCAGATCTCACCAGCAACCAGTGACCAGCCCCCAGCCAGCAGCGACGCGCGGAAGCGATGCTGCGCTTGGTAACTAAGATAAATATCGGGTAACCAACCCGATATTTACCTTGGTTACCAGCGCACACCGCTTAGCGCTGGCTCCCTGCACTCCTAGCCAGAGTACACATCGGGTTAATTACCCGATGTGTAGTCTGGCTATGCGTGCAGGGAGCCGGCACTCGCCGCGTGAGAGCGGCGGACGCTGGTAACAAAGGTAAATATCGGGTAACCAAGGAAAGGGCTTCTTGGTTACCCGATATTTGCATTGGTTACCAGCGTCCACAGAAGCCGGCTCCCTGCTCACTGCCCATTCAGTTGTTGCTCTGTCGCTGTCACACACAGCGATCTGTGCTTCACAGCGGGAGAGCAACAACTAAAAAATGGTCCAGGACATTCAGCAACAACCAGCAACCTCACAGCAGGGGCCAGGTTGTTGCTGGATGTCACACACAGCAACATCGCTAGCAACATCGCTGTTACGTCACAAAAGTCGTGCCTCAGCAGCGATGTTGCTAGCGATGTTGCTTAGTGAGACGTGGCCTTAAGCCAAAACCAGGAGTGGAACAATTAGAGGAAAAGTATAGTAGAAACACGTCACCACTTCTGTATTTTGTATGAACTCCTCGTTTTTGTGTACGAATATTGAGATAAAAACCTCAGCAAATACTCGTTGTGTGCACGCGGTCTAAATCCCATCCACGTTGCATTTTTTTAGTTTACTATTTGTAAGCCAACACCAGAAGTGGTAAAAAACTCAATGTATGCACGTGGCCTAAGATGCGGCATTTTTAACATCACAAAAATACACAATGTCAAGAACTCAGCAAAAACATATTGTGGGTACACAGCTTAAGGGGGTTTTCTGTGATTTTCTGAAATCAATGGGAAAACTTAAAATAACCATGATTAACTTATGAAGCTTCCTGCCATGCCATTGCATCAGTAGTCCCCACCATTTCTGAGGTTTTGATGTCACGTCCATAGTTCACATGACTGCTGCATTATTTGTCACAATGATGATACATGAGTATATCGCTAATCATGCTACAGCTTAGTAGCTGTTTATTAATGACGCAGCAGCGCCAGCTTTAGTTCAAAGCGTGTGATCTCATTGTGTACTGTCTGTGATTTTCAAGGACTCATAGTTTTGTATGGATAACTTTCATCAGAAACGCTGATAAAGTACCTTTTTTGTGACTTTTTTTTTTTTTTTCAGACATACGGTCTGCAAAAACAGACATAATCTACCCTTCAAAGACCCAAAAGGCTCAAGGGTACTACAAGATGGATGGGTATTTTCCCCCCAACATTAAGGACCTGCCTTGATTGACGCATGGTAAAAAACGCATCAAGAACACACACCAAAAACCCATGCGTTTGATGCGTTTTTTTTGGCCACAGAGTGCATTCTTGTGGTCACCACAAAAATGCAGCTTGCGGGTATAGCCTTAGTGTAGTTTTGATTAAATCACTGTTTAACCAGCAGTAGATTATCATTAAAGGACTACTTGGCCTGCTGCCAGGTAGTCCAGCATATTCATGAGCTTTGTATAACTGCTAGACCTGCAGCAAGGAAAACATTGATTTTATCAAAATGACAACAAACAGCTCAGTAAGTGACACATGGCTGGAATCATGGTCTATGTCTCTACATTATGCTGCTCTTAGATGGGGCAGCAAAAATATGTTGCCAAATTCTCTTTAAAGAGTGGTAATTGCTGCTGAAATTGGTGGGTTCACTCTAATTTGTATGGGCACTTTAAAGGGATTGTGCATGTCCTCTCCTCTCTGCCTGATCTGTAGTTTATAGACTTTCAGTATCGATCAGTAAGTAGACAGCCTCTGCACAGAACAGCTACAAAGCACAGACAGTAATAGATTGAAAATAGCCAAGCAAAATAGTGAAATTTCCAGGAGATAAATTGCATACCCCCCCCCTAGATAAAGGGTTTACGGCCTGACTCTCCAGTGTCTTTAGTAAATTAAGTTTGAAACTAGAAAACCCCTTTTAAGTATATTGTCAACATTCATAGTTTCAACTAAAGAAAGACTATGGCGCCTATGTTAGCTTGGTTATATGGGTACAGTCTATACATACAGCTTTACATATGATCACTACTATACCGTGTTGCTGTGTCGGCATATGGATCACTTTTGGAATTGCAGTATATAGATTATGGATACAGTATATTTGCTACGACAGTAATAAAACAAATGTGCCAAAAATGTAATATATAAACTACTATGCATCTGAATGTTACATTTTATTACATATATTATGCTTCTGAGGCTTGCCGGTAAAAGGAAAATACGTAATTCGTACATTTTGCTATGGGGACGGTTCATGTGAACGTTCAGCTGTACTTGGCAGGAATATTATTTAATTTATTTACGTTGCTGTGATCATGTGTCACACAGATCAGATTACCAGTCTGCATGGTGTTATTTTAGTTAGTGACTTGATTCTGCCTTTTTTCCTTTCCTAGATCCAACCAAAACACATCTTCTTTCAGACCAGGTTACTTAGTCAATCGTCGTAAAATGTCATGTACCCATTTCTCGCAAGCCTACTTGGAAAGCACCTGTAAACAAAAAGAATCCAACCAACATAATACCAGCCATACTTGCTTTGTGTATAGACCAAATGCTAGATTTGTTTCACACCATATCATCTGTCACCTGTTAGAAGTTCTGACTCATCACACTTTCCATAAACTAGCTAGAGGGTTTGTTTTTTCCATGTGGATGCTAAAAGTCAGATATTAACTTCAACAAGAGACTGTACGCCATCCAGGGGGCATTGTGCACAAAAACACACAGTAAGTTTCAGTTCAGTGGCTGAGTAACATATAAAATATATTGTTAGTGGACTGTATCTTTTAGGGAATACCAAAAGTTGTCAAAAAATGCAATTATACCATAAATAAAACAGGTAAAGGGCACTTTAGTCATCAGTCTGTCTCCTCCTGTCTCTTCCATACATCTGTGACCTAGTCTCTCGGTACCTAACCACACGCAACCTCAGATCCTCACAAGATCTCCTTCTTTACTCCTCTCATCTCCTCTTCCCACAATTGCATACAAGATTTCTCTTGTCCCTCCCCCCATACTCTGGAATGCTGTACCCCGCATATCAGACTCTCCGCTATCATGGAAAGCTTCAAAAGGAACCTGAAGACCCACCTCTTCCACCAAGCCTACAACCTACATTAACCCTCAGTCCAGTACACCACTGTGCAACCAGCTCTACCCTCACCTACTGTATCCTCACCCATCCCCTGTAGACTGTGAGCCCTTGCGGGCAGGGTCCTCTCTCCTCCTGTACCAGTCTGTGCCTTGTATTGTTCATGATTATTGTACTTTATTTTATGTATACCCTTTTCACTTGTAAAGCTCCATGGAATAAATTACGCTATAATAATAATAATCAGTCTTGGATCAAACACTCTATGGAGTAAGATGTGCCCTGTCTGGCAGAAATTATGATGATTTTGTCAGGCAACGGTTGTCCATGTCTATCCCGCTAAAACCCCCACACTTTGTAGAAAAGTCCATGGCTGTCATGAAGACCCCCACGCACAATCATTTGGGATGTTTTGTTTGTCACTAAACTAATATAAAGACTTTGATAACTTACATAAGTGTTAGGCTGGGTTCACACATAGCGACAGCGACAACGACGTCGCTGTTACGTCACCATTTTCTGTGACGTAACAGCGACCTTGTAAGTCGCTGTTATGATCGCTGCTTAGCTGTCAAACACAGCGACGCAACCGCGATCATAACGTCGCTACATGTGCAGAGAGCAGGGAGCCGCGCACACTGCTTAGCCTTGGCTCCTTGCTCTCCTAGCTACAGTACACATCGGGTTAATTAACCCAATGTGTACTGCAGCTACATGTGCAGAGAGCAGGGAGCCGGCACTGGCAGCGAGAGCGGCGGAGGCTGGTAACGAAGGTAAATATCGGGTAACCAGGGAAAGGGCTTCCCTTGGTTACCCGATGTTTATCTTGGTTACAGCTTACCGCAGCTGCCAGATGCCGGCTTCTGCTCCCTGCTCGCTTCATTTCGTTGCTCTCTCGCTGTCACACACAGCGATGTGTGCGTCACAGCGGGAGAGCGCCTTTGAAGAAAACGAACCAGGGCTGTGTGTAACGAGCAGCGATCTCACAGCAGGGGCCAGATCGCTGCTCAGTGTCACACACAGCGAGACCGCTAATGAGGTCACTGTTGCGTCACCAAAACCGTGACGTAGCAGCGATTTCGGTAGCGATCTCACTATGTGTGAAGCACCCCTTAAAGCTATGGTTTGTAAAGAGCATGACACATCAGCCTAGGATTTGGGTGAGCAGCAGCAAGAGGCCACATTACTGTTGGCCATGAATGAGAACTAACCTGGTAACACATATATACGCCAGTTCATGGGTTCCTTTTTATTATACCTTATTTTAACCATTGTGAATTAAATGGTTACATCTTATGGGATTCTCTCTGAATTATCTTAGTTTGGTTAAAAGGAACATTGGATTTGATCATCTGCTAACAAAACTTAGACATTTAACACAACTGTCAGTCAAACCTCTGACCATCTAAATTATACAAGTAATGTAGAACGAGAGAAGAATCTGGTATTTTAATTTAAATTAAAGTGCATGGATAAGTGGTTGCCAATGTTGTCTGTCTTTCCCTCATATCCCTGTTATAAACACAAGAATATGTCAGCTGAGTGTAAAGCTGCATTCACACACGACGTCGCTGTTACGTCACCATTTCTTGTGATGTAACAGCGACCATAGATGATCGCTAGTAAGCTGTCAAACATGTAATTTTAAGCAGCGACGGAGCAGCGATCATAGCGACCTTGACGGTCGTTGTGCGGTGTCACATGCGTCACTATGCGACGACTCAGACCTTGATAGAGGCGTGGTGTTTACCCCTAGACATGTTTTGCGTTGCCTCTTTTCGCGCCCCTCTGTTCCGATTGGTGATCGCTACAGCGCCTTTGTGTTGCCTTTTTTCATGCCCCTCTATATTCCGATTGGTGATCACTACAGCGTCCCTGATTGGGTGACCGTGTCAAACAAAGGAAGACGCAGTAGTGCTTTCATTCATTCTATTTCATTTCATTCAGATCCACAAAGAACGACACACTAGCGACACCAGACAGAGAATCTACTACGTGGAGCAAAGAATGGAACTTAAAGAATGAAATCACTGTAACGCCTTCGGCAAGGTACCCAATCGGAACGCTGTTGTAACCACCAATCGGAGTCGTAGGGGTGTGGCAAAATACACTGCAAAAACACGCCCTTATCCTGCTTTCAGTCCTACGTCACTGCCTTCAGCATCGTCGCGACCGTCGCTGCTGCGGTGTCAAACACAAGGATGCTGAGCTTATCATCATGGCGCAGCGAGATAGCAGCGATCAAAAAATGACCTGGAACATTCAGGAGCGAGCAGCAATTTTGCAGAAGGGATCTGATCGTTGTTATGTGTCACACACAGCGACGTCGCTGTTGAGGTCGTTGCTACGTCACAGAAAATGGCGACTTAGCAGCGATGTCGTTGTCGTCGTCGCTGTGTGTGACACCACCTTAAAGGTCCACTGATCAACAGCATGATATGAGCTCCGAATGGTAAACGTTTGTTGATCAACAGTCGTTTGCCTGTTTTCACAGGCAGACCAAAGTGAATGATTGAGATATCTATACTAGATCACTCTCTGCACATAGGCTACCATTGTTCTCAGCAGCTTGAGTCCTGTTTATACGGGACGGATGATGCACCGCTGAGAACGTTGATCGTTTACGCCAGGCTGCTCAAAAGATCATTTCACTTGGTAAATTAGTGTTTTGCTGATTCATTGGGTAATTGGCAAGACAATCGTAAAATAAGCATTTTTAACAAAGCTCATTAACAATTATTTTGCAGTGTAAATGCCTATTTTATCTCTAAAGGACAGTTGGAAGAGATGAGCAAAATTATTTGCCTGCATCACGGCCCCCTGATGTCGTAGCTCAAAGATTATCTTGACTTTGCTGGGGCCTTGAAAACGCCAAAGGTACCTTGTATGTTAGCATTCGAGTACCGGCCTAGGGACTTTTCAGCTGCCACGAAATAGCCATGTAGACGCCGGAACTGGGTCTTGCTAATCTTTTTGCTTATCTCTACTGTTAATAATTCTCCTTCAATAATTAGCAATAGTAGTACAAGCCAAAGTTCCAACATCTCTTTTCTTCCAGACTCTGACATTTTCTAAAAAGGAAATTTTAGTATAAGAAATAACTAAGTGCTATGGGACAGCATGAAAAAGTTCCAAATTTTATCAGTGTGTTTGAGGAATGAACATGATACTTTTTATCCGCTTGACAGTTTTCTGTATTCAGAAGCAGTTAAAAGTAGTGAAAAAAAGGCTGAACATGTGCACAGCAATGTCGTTCTTACATTGCTACATTGATCTGTCGGTCATTGGCGCGGCTTTGAAACCCATCTCTACTACGCTCTGTTCTTACATTGCTGTAATTTGTTAATTTTTTGCAGCGGTTTTGTGGCGCTTTCCCATGCATATTCCAGGCAAAATCCAACTGAAAAAGACAATTGGCGATTCATCAAGACTGGAGTAGCACAGAAAGCGGAGTTAAAATGGTGAAGAAAAACCAACTAAAAGACTCTTTAAAGCTTTTATGGCAGCGTTCTGGCTTTAAAGCTTTTATGAATCGGCTCTATTGTGCACATACCCTAATACTGCCTTTTGATGCTCAGAAACGTTGCCAAAAAGTCTTCCTGAAAGGACAGGAAGTATGAGTGCAAAAAAGTCCTAGTGGTCATTGTAAAAATTGCATTTCTCAATAAAGATTGTGATAATGAAAAAAACAAAAACATTGTCAATCTTTTTTAAAATACAGAAAAAAAGGATTTAAACAATAAGTCATTTTCCAATGATTGCTTCCCTTTATAGCCAAACTAGGCTTTGTCCTTAACGGATTAAAGAGGACCAGCCATCAGGAGTTTCATATGTAAACTAAACCCAGTGCTATGCTGGCGCTATCATGTTGATTCTAAACATACCTTTAGTTGTGAGATCGGATGTATAGTTTCTGAAATCCATGTAAGTAAAGTTTGTGAAATGCACTGTTATTTGATTGATAGCAGCTACAGAATATCTAATTGGTGGGTCGGATTTTGATAGTTATTCCTGCCCCTATCTGCCTGCCTCTCCTTCCTCCCCCTGTAATAAGAGACAGGGGAGGAATGACAGGCAGGCAGGAAGACGGGGCGGGAATAACTAGCAAAACCCAACTCACCTATTTAATATTCCGTTGCATCTCTCATCAAATAACAGTGCATTTCACAATCTTTACTTGCCTATATATTTCAGAAATTATACATCCAATCTCACAACTAAAGGTATGTATAGAATCAGCATGATGGTGCCAGTATAGCACTGGCTTTAGTTTATATAGGAAAATCCTGGTGGGTGGTCCCCTTTAACAACACAGAATGTATATCTGATCATTTTTCTCAGTAAAAAAATGACTATTGTTTTTGACTCATTTGTTTAATTTGGATTTCTTTATCTCCTTTAAGGACTTGTGTGAAAATCTGATGCACTTTTAGGTCAAATTTAGGGGTTTCCTGTTAAGAAATTAGTCACAGGAATTTTGCAGTCATGTAGTAGTGTTGACAAATGTGCATATTACTTTAGAGTTGGAAAAATTGCTGAAAAAAAAGAAAAAAATTGTATTTGCGAAATGCTGATGTTGCATGGCTTCATGACTTTGCAAAGCCAGATGTACACAGTGGCCTGACTGGTATTAAATCAATTAGAGGCAATGAGAAAATCAGGGTTAACATTGCATGCTCCAGCATGGGAAAGCGTTACGCCATGCCTTTGTATTAGCACAGCACCATTTCGTTTCTAAAGGATAATCATAAAATAAACATCTTGCATAAAGAATAGCAGAATGTACTGGATGGCTATGCAAGGGATAAACTCTGCATTTCTCTTTGTGTGTGGAGCATTTAGTCTGTCGGCTTCAGAGCAAATCACTGCGCTTTTGTTAGGCGGGAACAGCCACGGGCTAACTACAGAGGAAACAAAGCTGGTTTTATGATGTAGCTATATGATTTCCGCAGAACAAGTGACCTCATGGAGAGAAAACATATTTCACATGCTTTTAGGATCCTTTATTTCCGAAAGACTATGCTGAGTCCCTGTAGGCTGAAATGGAAACTAAAATGTTTCACATAAAGGATTCAGTTGACGATTTAAATGGGCATACCCCTGCTTCCATTACTGAAAGGATGAGCTGCAAATGACTGCAGAGAAGGCGTAAAGAAGGAAATATGGCTCCTATTAGTCATTCATTTTTTATTTTTTTTTAAACATATTTTATTTGATGTCAGCAAGCACATATCATCAACAAGAGAACATGTTGTTACGTTCCATAAAATTTCTCTGGATCGTACAATGCTTCTGTTACATTATTTTCTTTTTCATTGTCACAACTATTTCATCTTCATAGAATTACCTTAACAATAATTTACTTTAACTTAACAAACTAACATATTTGTTCAATTCAGCTGGTCCTTTGGATGCTCCCTATCTTTAGTGTCCCTACAATGTCTTCCAAACAATACCAAGACGTGTGTTCAAATGCTTTAATTAACTGGGTGATTTCCGTCTGTGTGAAGCTTTGCTCAATAAATGTTCTCCATTTTTTGAAGAATCTTTTAGTAGACTTCTCCTTATGTTTCTCCGAATCCAGTTTGTCGTACATCATTATTGTCTTTAGGGTATCAACTATTTCTGTATTTCCCGGTGTCTGTCTTATCAGCCAATTCCTAAGTAGGCATTTCTTGACTATAAGCAATACTACGTGTATTACATATTTTCATTTTTTTAACGTTACTTTTCATTTTGTCTTGTGGTATTCATTGACATTTTTTGTGCCAAATTCTTCAAACTAGTGAAGGAGGTTTGTGAATTGTATGCAGAAGCAAAAATTATCTATATTCCTGACTTTAAACCTTTTTGCAACTTTTAAGCAAAAGCACAAAAACTTGTGTGTTTTGCTAAAATGCTGTCAAATTTGCAGGACGGAGGAATGCTCAACATACATAAAATGACTCCAGGCAGGGGACTTAATTTTTTTTTTTACATAAATGTACTTAAAAAAAAATTTAAAAAAATTGCGACATGAGGAAATGCCTACAAGGACGATCCTAAAAAAGATATTCCCATAAATCAGACTTTAGGCCTCCTTCACACATACGTGTCTCCGGTACATTTGACGTCCGTTTTCACATGTACTGGAGACATAGATTCACGTAAATCCGTTAAAGTCAATGGGCTTGGTCACACATCGCAACGCACACGTGTTTCTGTATGCAAAAAAAAAAACCAAGGATGAAAATGAAAATAATGTGGTAATGTACCCTGTAACTAAAATAGAAGCATAGTGCATATAAATAAATATAGGGGACTTAGTTAATGCTGTTTTTGTTCAAATAATATATAAAGCGTAAAGCCATCCCACCGCAACAAGGTGTACCCAATCGGGACAGTGCCTAACAATCTCTAGTATTAAACCTCACCGTGCGTCAATAAACATCAATGTGAATAAGGGCAGAGAGTGGCTGGGTCCCAACTGGACACAGCCATGGGAAGCACTGGATGAAATGCCCAGCTACCTGAAAATGGGGCCACACCCTATTTGTACTAAATACAAGAGACTATAAAAAACAAAATGTGAGCCGGAGAATGAGTTTATGTACATACAGCTTGTCAGCTCTTGTTCACACTGGCCACAAGACACACGGCGACATGTCCGTGTTTTTGCCAGCAGCACGGATGTCACACAGACCACACACTCCATCAAAGGAAAAGGGAAGCATTCAAAGAAAAAAAAAAAGTCTCAATTCTTTTAATCATGGAAAACCATATTATTTAGAAAAAATTGCAGTGGCATTGCTATTTATCAAAATTGCTTTAAAATGTGACAAAAGTAATAAACAATATCTCCAGTGAATACATATGTAGCTCAGCTGCTACTGCACACTTGTCTCCTATAATTTATACAACGTGCATACACGATATAATATAACAGAATTCTTGGATGAAGATTGGTGAGTGCTGGGAATTTACTTCTTTTCAAGAAGAGGACGCAATAAACATCCAGCGAAATATACAGGCAAGGAAAAAATATGTAAAACTCCTGCTTATCCATTAAAAACCATCAACTGCACTGGCACCGCAGACCTCAGTACAGTGATTAAAACCAATTTGTTTCGACAAAAAACTGTCTTAATTATAGAACTTTTCTTAAAGGATTTTGTTGTATCTCTCTGATATACACAGAGCACCAACCATTTTTAATGCGTTGACCTGTGGATTTTGCCTTTTATATCTGCCATATAAGTGGCGGCCTTATTTTCTTGGGGTGAACATATATGGCACAGAATACATTAAGGCTATGTGCGCACGTTGCGTACTGTCCCTGCAGAAATTTCTGCAGCGATTTGAACAGCACACGTGCGCTTCAAATCGCTGCAGAAAGAGTCCGTAATGGAAAAAAAAAGCCGATTCCATGCGCTCTGACTACAGCTCCTCCCATAGACAGAGCGGGGGCTGCATGCAGAGCGCACGGAAGAAGTGACATGTCACTTCTTAGAACGCGCGCTTCGGGCAGAAGCCGAAGCGCTGCGCTGTAATACACCACGTGCGCACGGCTCCTGCATAATCTTCATAGATTATGCAGGGGACGCAGGACGCATGCAGTTACGCTGCGGTGCAGATCGCAGCGTAACTGCATGTAACTACGCAACGTGCGCACATAGCTTAAAGTGGCATTCTGGTCTATACCCATCCACTTGATAAGTCATAATTGTGAGACTGGGACCAATACAGATCACTAGAATGGGGAAATTGTGTCCCCTTGGTTCTCACTTTGATGCCAGTGACAGGAGGAGATAAGGAATGTGTCTTCCTATGGCACTGAAGATTGGAAGAGTATCGAGCACCATCTTTTGCACTACTTTCGCAGGCTGTTAATTTTATTACTAAGCAATATAGAGATTAGAAACCAGTACCACTCAAAGTAATGAAATCAATCTTTGAAGGTTGGTTTGATCGTTTCCCATAATTGTCAGGCTATGTTCACACAACCGTATTTTTGGTGCGAGGGCGGTCTGTGGAAAAAACGATAGCGCTCAGACAAATATTATTGAATAGGGCTATTATTGAATAGATTACACAGGACGAATGTCTGCTTAAAAAAAAAAAATCCGTTTACATAAGCATGAGACTCAACTCGGGCATTCAATTCAATGGGTGCACAAAAAAACTCGGAACCTATGCGGAACAGCTGTGTAGCATACAATTTTTATGGAGACATTGCTAGTCTTCACATAAGAAACTGTATTTGGGCTTGTAAATTTTATTAAAGTGGTTGTCCAGTACTCGGACAACCATTCTCAATGCCCATGTTTTCGCCAATCGAAATCAAAAACGTTATTCTCCTCTCCCATGCCGGCGGCGTTCCAGCAGTGTCAGTACTCGCTTTCCTGGGGCTCATGTGAGATTATTATGTCATGATAGCCCCACACCCGGCTTCACTGTCCTCACCTTCGATCGTATAAATGACCAAGAATCTGTGAGCTGCGGCTAGCCGCTCACTTGCCATTGATTACTCATACGTGTGAAGGTAGGGACAGTGAAGCCGGGTGTGGTGCTAATATGACGTAACAATCTCACGTGAGCCCAGGGATAGCGAGTGCTGACTTTACTAGAACGGTGGCGGCATGGGAGAGGAGTATTCATTTTTTTTATTTTTTAACTGGAGCAGGAAGCAAACATGGCGAATGTGAAGTGGTTGTCTGAGTAGTGGACAAGCCTTTTAAGTGCTGATATATAAAGATGGATGCCATATGGATGACAATACAGATAATTTTTAATCTGTTTTTTTTTTTTTTTTTTCCTGGATGAAAAGCTGTCAACTTTTTCTATAGACTCGTGTGAACTACGCCTTGTATATGTTACAGTTTTCATCTACTGTACTTCTGGATCTCTGCTATAGTAAAATAATGATGTTATAAGTCTACGGAAAATGTGATGTGTATTTTCAAGACATTTTACAGAGGTTGAAATGCAAGTCTTACATTCACATGTGTATTTGCAGCTTATGTGCCATGTACAAGAATGCTAATTCACAGCTTTCTCTTTGTGGCACTGGCAAGCTGATTTTTTTCTTTCATGTGTTTGAGATATACGGTAGGTATGTGCGCACGTGTGCGTATTACATGCAGTTACGCTGCGTTCTGCACCGCAGCGTAACTGCATGCGTCCTGCGTCCCCTGCACAATCTATGGAGATTGTGCAGGGGCTGTGCGCACGTGGCATGTTAGAACGCAGCGATTCGGCTGCTTGCCGAATCGCTGCGTTCTAAGAAGTGACATGTCACTTCTTTCGTGCGTTCTGCATGCTGTCTATAGGGAGAGGCAGCATGCAGAGCGCACGAATCTGCCGGCACCATGCGCTTCAGAACGGAGCTTTTCAGCTGCGCTCTGAAGCGCACATTTTCGGTGCGGTGCAGAGCGCACACGTGCGCACATAGAGTTCACTGTTCTCATCTCTTGGCTGAGGATTGTCACTGGATTTGATTGATTCCACCCCTAAAAACCTCATCAAATTCTACATATGTGAACATAGTTTACCAGGGTTCTCTCTAAATGTAATACTCAAGTGAGATGTATGGGTTTTTTTCCTCGCTACTTATGTTTTTATTGCACTATTCATTCTGCTAGGCAGGACCATGTGAAATACTGCAAGCACTTGTTATTCGTTGAAAACCTTCAACTTTTGCAAATAAGGGATCTTTCTGTACAGAATAGACATGAGGACATAAAACAACCGAGAACGTTGTTATTCTTCATCAAGCTCTTCAGACCACTATGCATAGCTAAAGTTAATGACCGTCCTAATGCATTATTTACGGACTCCACTTACTGCTGTCTGGAGCATACTATCCCACTAAATACATTTATCTCCAGCAGTCACATCCTTTTAACGATTATTCATTTATCACCTATCCTGTGATTTCTTAATGTAAGCCAAACTCCTTTAGAGGGAAAGTGTCGACAATGAATATATTATCGTTGTGTTTATGTTAGAGGTATTTATGAAAAATATTTAATTTATTCTTTTTAATCTTTCATCTCATTGTGTTAAAACAAAAATATAAATATATATATATATATATATATATATATACACACATATATAAATATATATACATGTGTGTGTGTGTGTGTGTGTGTGTGTGTGTGTGTATATATGTATATATATATGTGTATATATATATATATATATATATATAATGTGTTGTAACGATGTGGGGCCCCAAGTGTATGGGGGGGGCACACGTCCGGTATCGGGATTAACGCACACCGGAACAATTTGTCTCTATAACAGACCATATGGTTTATTAACAGCTCAAATAAACCATGCTAGGTCCCATAACAGAAACGTGCCATGCCTTGGCTTTATCCTCAAAGTCCAACATATAATATACAGTCCACACACTCTTGGACTTCCTCACACGTGTCACTGACCCTTGTCAGTACTTGGCTTTATCCTTAAAGTCCAAACCAGGTTAACTTCCTCTGAAGGCGGCTAGTGTCTTTACCAAGTTCCCCCTGGCTCCAGCCAGGCTTTGCACATGGACCTAAAAGCCCCTTCCTTCAGGAGAAGGTCTCTTGAGCAGAGCAAAACACCCTGCTTCTGCTCTCCCAGTCTCCAGTACACCGCTGGAAGTCTAGAGCCAGTCTCTATCTAGACTGCCCTAGACACACTCCACCTAGATTCAGAGACAGGATTGCTTTAACCCCTGGAGCCACACCCACAGGTGGTAAGGCGTGTGTAATCAGCATCACACCCCCTTCCATGGCTCTGCATGTAATGCAATCCTGTGGAACCACAGGTCCCACCCAACTTCACATTGCAGAGCACCCATGCTTCTGCAAAACATACCGGTCCTTTGTAATACAGCCGGTTGATATGTCACATACCCTCCCCCTCTGTTCAAACCCGTAGGGGAGAACACCTGCCAACGACCTGGGACCGCGAGACAGGGTATCCCCGACGCCATGCCCCACCAGTCGAGAGGGCCGTCCAAGGTGCCCAAGAGCATAAGTCCCTGAGACATCACCTGACACTGTCACCAAACCCTGTCGTGTCAACCTAGGGTTAAAGGACATCCCCTTTCCGGACCGTTCTCTCCCTGACCCCCTCCCAGGGTCACAATAGTAGAGAGACACGTCCTCAGTCAAACCTACAGTCTTGTCCGAACCTAGGCTTACTCGTGTACCCCCAGGGCTACTGTCGGGAACTCTAAGCTCATAGTGGCCACTTTCTACAGTACATCGCAGGGTACTTCTGTCGGCGATTCCTTTTATCGCGTGTCTTAACTACTGGACCGACACGCCATCTTCCACTTCTTTCCCCTGAACAACGGGGAGAAGACGGCTGCTATCCCCCACACAGTTGGCGAAGCTGCTCCTCAATTTTCAGGTTTTCTTGCCTCAACCGCTCCATGTCATCTACATGGTGTACCCGATATCCAAGAAGGCTTCGAATGTTTCCAAGACTCTCTACAGTCCTGACACAGACGAACGGAACCATACCAGCTTCCCTGGGTATCTTGCTCTCATTAGCAGCAGGGATTCTTAATCTCACCAATCCCAACTTATTCACCATGTCTTGCATGACTCGTCCGGTTCTTCCAATGACTCTCCACACCAGAGCCCAGGGTACTTGGATGATATCTTCCGCCAGACTCTGCGTTTTTTCCTTTTATACTCTAGCTGTCTAGTGGCTTCCTCATTTTGCAGTTGGACCTGCCACTTCATACGAACACATCTGAAGTGCATGTCTTTTAGAATAGCCACCCGCTGCCCAGTAATTTTACTGGTGGACAATATCACTAACTGTTCAGCCTCTGGGGTACAGTAGACCTCACATGCTTCCACAGCTCTCTTAAAGTCGTCATGCATGCACTCGATGGCACACGCTTCTCTTAAGTCCTCAGGTATATCCACCATGCACTTGACTACAGAAGTCTCATTCATCCCTGCTGCTTCCACATGCTTGTCCAGTTTAGCTTCCACAGACAGCTCTCTTTGGACCTCCCCTGCTTCAACAAGTTTGGTCAAGATCGACACTCGCTGCTCCATCTGCTCCAAGGCTACCTGGGACCTGGACTGGTACTCTGCCAAGTGACTTCGGAGCTCAGCCACTTCTTTCTCCAGCTCCCTTACTCGACTCTCAGTAGCCTGCCTAAGAAGTATCTCTTGTTGCAGATGGTCTTTGCTCATCCTCTTGAATGACTCTTCACTTGCGGACCTCTCTGGTCTATGACACCCTCTTTCCGAGACTTCTTCCACCTCTACACCTCTGGCTTTTTCGTGGGGTTCAACTTTGTCATAGTCACCCCTCTCTTGGGTCTCAGCTGCTTCCTCTTCAGCCACCTCACAGATAGGTGGCTCGTCAGCTTGCTCAGAAGCGGGAGAGAATTCGGCTTTCAACTCTGGGGTCGACTCCTTCTCCATGGCTTCATCGCACGGACCACTGTTGTCCCAATGTATCGGTTTCTCTGGCAGCACGTCATCGCTTGCCAGTGTACCCGCCTCAGCTGCAGAACCTTCAACTTCCTTTGGGGTCTCTGCAGTGTCACCCTCAGCCTGGGTGTCACATCCTTCAACATGGCACTCTGTTCCTTTTAGAGATTTGTTGCTGAATTCGCTGTCATCCACCCCAGCACCAGGTAGTTCATCAGTCTGCTCACCGTGACTGTTGTGGATTATTCCTCCTCCCTCACTCTCTAGGATTCCATTTCCTATACCACTCTCACTTGACAGACAATCAGCTTCACACTTGGAAATCATAGAGACCACCACCATTACGGCCTTGGTGGGCTCCTTCCCTGCAATTGCAGCCTGCTGATTTCTGACGTCACAATGTGTCAGGTCAGTTTCTGATTCCTCTCTTTCTCTTGTAGGATATCACCGTCTGACTCTACCGTAGCAGTTGTTACTGGCACCATGTCTTCATTAACCAGGCATGTCACTTTCTCTGCATCCTCAGACGGCATACACTGTGCCCCCTCTCGGCGCTTATTACGTCTTCGGCGTCGAGAGGATGTTTTACCCTTCTCGCCCATCTGTACCTCACTGTACTTGTTTGTCCCCTTTCTAGAGTCAGTGTCTTTACTGGAGTCATCATCACTCCCCCTGGTGTCCTGGATTAACATGTCCCCGCTTAACCAGGTGTCAGTCTCCTCACCTGAAACTACTTGGGTTTTAGTGGTCAGACTGTCACTTCCCTTTGGAGACGTCACGTCACTAACTTGGGGAGACCCTCTATGTCCCTTGGTTCTTATGTCACTAAGTTGGGTCCGTCCATCATTTTTCTTTGGTCACCCCTAACTAAGGACAGTCAATTTTAGGAGGTGCTATCTCCTCCTTACCACACATAACTGCACAACAATGACCCCTTTTAACCTCATACGGTAAAGAGGCTTTCTTAGGGAGTTGCCGACTCATTCCCATGCAATCTGTCCCGGCCTCTGTCTTCCATAAGTCCTTAAACAACTCACAGTCCTGTCCTATGATAACGGGATAGATCAAATCCCGAACCACACCCACGTCTGGGCGCCCCATACGGTCGGGCGTCTGAATCATCACTCTGGCCAGAGGATATTCTTTAGTGGTCCCATGCACACAGCTTCCTTCTATTGTCCTACCATCCATAAAATGAAGATTGGGCATGGGTCTCACTAAGGTTAGCCAGCTCCCCGGGTCTAACAGACCAGACACAAGTAGCCCATTCAAGTCCACGGAGCACTTCTGTGGCCTCACATCGGATGGATAGCCTATACCGCAGGTAGGACATAGGTAAGGCGAATCCCATTGCCCCTTGCTATAGTCCACCTGTTCGGCTTGTGAATGCTCCACCCCCTGGTGGGTCACCACTGCTTTTTGAGGCTCCGCCCCCTGTTGGGTAACTACCCCATTCCGGGCTTCCGCCCCCTTTTGGGCAACCACCCCTTTTTGGGACTCCGCCCCCTTTTGGGCAACCACCCCTTTTTGTGACTCCGCCCCCTTTTGGGCAACCACCCCTTTTTGGGATTTCCATGCAATGTCCTTAGCCCCCAGTTCACACCGTTCGCCCTTATCTCCCTGGGCACCTAGTGTTCATACTGGGCCCCGAAGGAAACTCTCAAACTGGTCCATGGCTGCGAAATCGCTGCACACTGACAGCTCCTGTCCCCGCACCAGGAACTGGTACAGCTCCTCCAGAACGTCCGCAGGGACCATTCCCTCTTTTTGGCTTTCAGCCCCCACTGTTGTCACTGGACCTCCTGACACATGCTGTGGGTGCTGCTGGCTCAGGAGCCCCTTCATGCTGCAACGAAAAGAGGAACAGGAGGGGCGCTCCAAAGGGTAATACCCGGTGATCAAAGACAGGGGGGGGGTTGGAGAACCACTAACCTTTCCGGGTTGTACCGCCCGTACAACCAGGATCTCCAGCCTGTGGTGTATCACTGTTCACCAAACAGGGCCCCGCAATTCCGGGCTGGCCTGGAACCTCCAGTCGCTGTACTCTCGCCACTGCAGCACGGAACCCCGCCGACCTGCTGATTCACCGCCAGGTGCTTGAGAGCGCTGTCACTGTTCGTGGACCCGCCGATCCACCGCCAGCTGCTTGAGTGCGCAGATAAAATTTTCGTGGACCCGCCGATCCACAGCAATACGTCCTAGGCCGTTGCCCTTAGCAACCAGGTTGCATTGCCCCTAGCAACCAGACCGCATGCCCGCATTCTCCACCATATGTAACGATGTGGGGCCCCAAGTGTATGGGGGACCACACGTCCGGTATCGGGATTAACGCACACCGGAACAATTTGTCTCTATAACAGACCATATGGTTTATTAACAGCTCAAATAAACCATGCTAGGTCCCATAACAGAAAGGTGCCATGCCTTGGCTTTATCCTCAAAGTCCAACATATAATATACAGTCCACACACTCTTGGACTTCCTCACACGTGTCACTGACCCTTGTCAGTACTTGGCTTTATCCTTAAAGTCCAAACACGTGTCACTGACCCTTGTCAGTACTTGGCTTTATCCTTAAAGTCCAAACCGGGTTACCTTTTTCTGAAGGCGGCTAGTGTCTTTACCAAGTTCCCCCTGGCTCCAGCCAGGCTTTGCACATGGACCTAAAACCCCCTTCCTTCAGGAGAAGGTCTCTTGAGCAGAGCAAAACACCCTGCTTCTGCTCTCCCCGTCTCCAGGACACCGCTGGAAGTCTAGAGCCAGTCTCTATCTAGACTGCCCTAGACACACTCCACCTAGGTTCAGAGACAGGATTGCTTTAACCCCTGGAGCCACACCCACAGGTGGTAAGGAGTGTGTAATCAGCATCACACCCCCTTCCATGGCTCTGCATGTAATGCAATCCTGTGGAACCACAGGTCCCAGCCAACTTCACATTGCAGAGCACCCATGCTTCTGCAAAACATACCGGCCCTTTGTAATACAGCCGGTTGATATGTCACAATATAATATTATATATATATATATATATATATATATATATATATATATAATATAAAATAATTTTACCATTTTCAAGCTGGCCACTAACCTAATCTTAGACACCTGTTCATTAAATCATCCTCGTAGAATTAGTAATAGGGTGACTGACTCAAACTTGTTGACTTCTGTAGAATTATTTTTTGGGTATACTATGTTCTGGGCAGAGTTCATTGTGAAGGAGGTAAGCTGTGACCATCATCTGTTGTGAATGGCAGATCCTGTGTTATCTACCGTATGCAGGGTGTTACCTTTCTTTGTAATCCATCTGTGATGATAATGAGACCACAGGTAAAGTTATCAGTACAGAACAGGAAGTCTGAGTCTAGTGTAAAGGCACGATACGACCGCCGTTCGGTAAACCTTTACCAATCTTCTGTAGTTTAATAGTTTGCTTAAGGCCCCCTTCACACGTCCGTGAAAAACACGCACGTGTGTTACGGGCCGTTTTTCGGGTCCGTGTCCCGTTTTTGTGTCCGTTTTTATGGTCCGTGTGGCACCTGTGTGAATTGCGTATGCTAGCCGTGTTTGTGTGCAGAACGTCCGTGTGTGCGTGTGGAATTAACGTGTATGTGTACGTGTAATGTCCGTGTGTAATGTCCGTGTGTGTGATGCACAATGTCGTTTATAAATGTCGGCTGACAGCAGACAGAGTTGCGCGATGAGAATGAACTCGGGTGAACTTCACCCGACTTCATCCTCATACCGCGGCTCTGTCTGTGTCGAGTACTGATTAGCGGTCACCTGTGAAGGATTCACCGGTGACCACTAATCCCCCGATTGACTGAAGTGTCCCCTCCTCTCTCATACTCACCGTTCCCCGATCTCCGGCGCAGCGCTGCACGGCAGTCACACTGCTGCGGCGGCTTTTACTATTTTGAAAAAGCCGGCCGCTCATTAAACAATCTCGTATTCCCTGCTTTCCCCGCCCACCGGCGCCTATGATTGGTTACAGTGAGACACGCCCCCACGCTGAGTGACAGGTGTCACACTGCACCCAATCAGAGCAGCCGGTGGGCGTGTCTATACTGTGCAGTAAAATAAATAAATAAATAATTAAAAAAAAACGGCGTGCGGTTCCCCCCAATTTTAATGCCAGCCAGATAAAGCCATACGGCTGAAGGCTGGTATTCTCAGGATGGGGAGCTCCACGTTATGGGGAGCCCCCCACCCTAACAATATCAGTCAGCAGCCGCCCAGAATTGCCGCATACATTATATGCGACAGTTCTGGGACTGTACCCGGCTCTTCCCGATTTGCCCTGGTGCCGTTGGCAAATCGGGGTAATAAGGAGTTATTGGCAGCCCATAGCTGCCAATAAGTCCTAGATTAATCATGTCAGGCGTCTATGAGACACCTTCCATGATTAATCTGTAAGTTACAGTAAAAAAACACACACACCCGAAAAAATCCTTTATTAGAAATAAAAAACACACACAAATTCCCTCATTACCAATTTATTAACCCCGACAAACCCTCCATGTCCGGCGTACTCCACGGTCCTCCAGCGTCGCGTCCAGCTCTGCTGCATGGAAGTGACAGGAGCTGCAGAAGACACCGCCGCTCCGGTCACCTCCACGCAGCTAATGAGATGAGTAGCGCGATCAGCTGCTGTCAGTCAGGTAACTCGCGGCCACCGCTGGATCCAGTGTTGGGGGCCCAGATTCAAACTTTGCATCAGGGCCCATCAAACTCTCTTTACGCCACTTTTCCAGCGCCTGGACTTGACCACGGAGAAGACTATTCTTCTTGCAGAGACCTGACAAACCAGTCTGGCTGTCAGTGAGGGGTCTTATAATTGCAAAGTCCCTCTGGGAAATATTCAAATTGTCTCTCCAGGAAGGAGACAAACTCTAGCGCTACCTATTGGAAGTAGCAATCCTAAAAGTCAAAAGTGGCCTTTTAAACAAGCCTTTTCATTTGACTTGGGATATATACCAGATCAGAACCTTAATTTGCAGACACGGTGTTTCGGGGTAATTGCCCCTCGTCAGTGCAAAGTATGGGATCTGATCTGGCTTATGAGAAGCTATAGTGGGGACCATGGAGAAGACTATTCTCCCTGCGGAGACCTGACAAAACCAGTCTGGCTGTCAGTGAGGGAAATATTCAAATTGTCTCTCCAGGAAGGAGACAAACTCTAGCACCACCTATTGGAAGTAGTAATCCTAAAGTCAAAAGTTGC
The DNA here is from genome assembly GCF_048569485.1 of Anomaloglossus baeobatrachus. Taxonomy (NCBI): domain Eukaryota; kingdom Metazoa; phylum Chordata; class Amphibia; order Anura; family Aromobatidae; genus Anomaloglossus; species Anomaloglossus baeobatrachus. The sequence continues at coordinate 566,606,279 of NC_134354.1, read as the reverse complement.
CTTTTAAACAAGCCTTTTCATATGAATTAAGTCCTATGAAAAGGCTTGTTTAAAAGGCCACCCTGGAAAGACAATTTGTACTTTATTAGAACATTTGTTCTCTGCTGACCGTCCCTTTAACATTCTGCTCACAGGGTTGCAGAAAATACATGTTCAGTGAGCAGTGCTGGAATTCAATCATTAGAAGCATGACTTCAGTTCCATCCATGTGTCAATAAGTTGTCTTGTACCACATAGACTTCCGACTTCACTCTCAAACTGTCCGGCCCATTTAAAGGTAGCTTTGAAGTGTCCGATGCCGTGTGTCTGCCTCAGAAGGCGTAGTTTTATGGCAAGAGTTCAGATAGAGTTAGTGAACCATCAAACTCTCTGAACCAGTCAAACCAGTTCTTTCTCTCATGGTTATCTTGTTTCATTACTGAAGCAATGGGTAGATTAAACCAAAAGTCTGATGAGGCCAATACATATCTGTATAGAAACCGCTTGCACAGTGGCTGTGCACACACTGTGCAGGAAACCAGTTTTCCTGCCTGCTCTACAAATTGCATCATGGTTGTAATAGAAGAAGGCTGAATGGTGCTATTATATGCTGCTTCTCAGCCTGAAAGGTTGTGAAATTTAATATGAAGCCTGGCTAATAAACATTTTTTTCTTTCACTATAACCTTCTTTTTTTTTTTTTTCTTCTGCAGAAACAAGAGGCACAGTGTGAAGCTGTAATGCTTTTCAGTCTGTACTTTAGATGCATTTATTAAAGGGCCATGAAAGCTGTGGAGTGACGTTCACAAAACAGTACTGCTATGTCTCTTACTGGCGTACTAGATAATAAATGCTAAATCATTAAAATGCCTGCAATGTTTATGGGTGAAGTAAGGCAGCAGAACTTATACATTCAATCTGATACTAATCTTAGGGGACATATGAATGATTGCTTATTAGATAAAAATTATTTAAAAGAACTGGAGTCCTTAGTGGTTGATACCTTTTAATGGCTAACTGAAAAGTTGGTAATAATAGCAAGCTTTCGAGACTACTCAGGTCTCTTCTTCAGGCTCAGTTGTCCTCCTGCCATATTTGGGGGGCGTCCCAGCAGGTATGCTTCACAGCGGTCCTCCCCTTCATCTGGCTGAAATACTCAAAAACACACACACATACACATCAGGTCACACCCACACACTCACCACATCCGGCGATACCGATTACTTCCGGCAGGGGAAGATGGGACGGAGTGCAGTGGAACACATAGAAGACGTGCGAGTCCTCCATGTGTTCCACCGCAGGGCCTCACGATCCACTGTACTGCGTCCCAGATTCCTCTGCCGGCCAGAAGCAATAAGTATTGCCGGTTGTGGTGACTGTGTGTATATGCAATCTTATGTTTGTGTGTGTGCGCAATCTGATGTGTGTGGGTGTGCATTTCATTGCAGGTCCTCCTGTTCGGCGTCTGGTATGATTGTGGGGTCTTCTGTCTTCTCTGTCTTCTCTCTTTTGAGTGTGTCTGCTTTGAAGTGTCCTGCAGTATTTTTTAACCTTTTTAGCTGCACGGACACTTCATTATTGAACTGCATCTAGGGCTTATTTGCGGGGAAGGGCTTATATTTAAGCCTTACACTGAAAATGCCTCCTAGGGCTTATTTTTGGAAAAACAAGACACTTTATCTGCAATTATTGGCATTACAGTAAGTTGTTTTTTAGGACAATTTAGGCTTTATTTTTTTTTATGTCCTATTGGGGGTGTGTTTTCTGTTAAATGCTTGATGTCATGTTACCTTTAGGATGTGAAAATAATTTAGGCAGACAAAGTCTTAAGTCTTTTCTGAGAGCAGAGGTGTTTAAGTATCAGAGGTGTTTAAATATAACTTATGCAATACAAAATTCCTATGTCCACTTTTTAAAATTCTGAATGTGTTAATGGCCTTATTGTGGCATTGTTGCATTGCCATCAGTCAGTGTGCCTTACTACCTATTGTGACCTTTGTGTGCTTACATGGCAAGCTGTTTAGTCTTTCACTAACTACTGTCTTTCTCTAGCTACTGTAGCCGGAGACTATAATTTGTACACTACCACACATAATTCACTCTGTTTCAGATTTTACTTATTTTAGCTTAAAATTGTTGGGTGGTTCCACCCCAGATGACCAGTAAGTGATTACATGTCTGTTCCTCAGTTGCTTTCTTATTTTTCTTAAAATTCCATTTTAGCAATCGAGAGCTATATAACTTTTTGTGCTCAAAATAAAAACACAACTAAAATCACAATGAATCTTTAAGACGTCTTATTTGTACTCCAGGCCTTGTTTTTACTTTAGTATATATGAGGTCTTGGTTGCTATAATCAACTAATTTCACTTTTCAAAAATGCCAGTTTTGATAAATCTCAATTAGAATATGTATATTTGTAGTCATATTTTATTTTATTGTTACCTTTTTATATTTCACGGTCTTCTCCTTGGACATTCTCGTAATGGGGAGCTAAAAGTGATCAGTAAAAGGTATTTGCACAAAGTCTTGAAGAATTTGGCATGTCGTACTCCAGTGAGCCCTTCATTAAGACCGGTGTATGCAATGAATAAGTCTTTCAGTCTTTTTGCAGAATTTTAGGAGCAGAACCTACAAATTTTGAGAAGTGTGTAGCATTTCAGCTAAGTTTCTGCTCCAAAAACTCAGCAAAAAGACTCATAGGCCAATTCATTAAGACTGGTATTGCGTCCACTAGTCTTAGTTAAGGGCTCACTGGAGTATGATGTGCCAAATACACTAAGGCGGGCTTTACACGCTGCGACATCGCTAGCATTGGCTAACGATGTCGCATGCGATAGCACCCGCCCCCGTCGGTGGCACGATATGTGGTGATCGCTGCCGTAGCGAACATTATCGCTACGGCAGCATCACACGCACATACCTGTGCAGCGACGTCGCTGTAACCGGTGAACCGCCTCCTTTCTAAGGGGGGCGGTTCGTTCAGCGTCATAGCAGCGTCACTGAACCGCCGCCCAATAGAAAAGGAGGGGAGGAGATGAGCGGCCGGAACATGCCGCCCACCTCCTTCCTTCCTCCTTTTCCGGTGGACGCAGGTAAGGAGATGTTTGTCGTTCCAGCGGCGTCATACATAGCGATGTCTGCCGCCGCAGGAGCGACAAACAACATTGTTACTGCAGCAGCAACGATAATTGGGAATAGGGGGTGATATTAGCGATTTTGAATGTTTTTGCGACGATTCAAAATCGCTCATAGGTGTCAAACGCAACGACATTGCTAAAGGGTACGGATGTGCGTCACAAATTCCGTGACCCCAATGAGATTGTTTTAGCGATATCGTAGCGTGTAAAGCCACCCTAAGAGTCTTGGACTCCAATAGCATTTCTGGCTTAAGAACCACCGGCATTTTTAATTAGACAGGTGAACGTAGCCATGCCCTGACCCCACCCCGACTCCTCCCTAGCTTCATCCATTTCAATGGAGCTGCTTCAACCTTGCGTAAAAATGTCAAACTTGAGCAGAGGAATTGCTTTGCTTGTTCTTTCCATGTACGGTAATTTTCTCTCCTTTGCCTTTCTCAGTACCAGCAACTTGAGCGTTGCCACAATTTTTGAATATTTGAGTATAAGTATATGTTTTGCAGTAACAGAGAGATTGCTTGAATATGAATACATGTTTCAGTAGATATGACGATACTGTAATTGAAAATTGATATGCTTCATGATTTTGGACATCTGCTTATTGCTTTCTTCATATGACTTTGTCTTTGACTTTATTCTGTTATTTTGTTTTCTTATTTCAATAAAAATAGATTGAACTCAATGAATGCGGGTGGGGACACTTCACCAACAACGGTTTGGGAGGCTCACAAGTGCGTCATTAGGGGGGTGCTCATACAGCAAGGGGCAAGGAGAAAGAGGGAAAGGGAATTGGAGGTTAACAGGTTGCTCACACAGCTGAGGGATTTAGAGACACAACATAAGCAGATGCCCTCAGCAGAGTTGGGGGGATCCTTATTTAAAGTTCGGGATGAATTGCGGAAATTACTTAACAACAAGGCAAAGGGGGTCCTTAATAGATGCCGTAGACACTTTTATGAATACGGGAACAAGTGCAGCAGGACTTTAGCGAGAGCACTCAGACAACAACAGGCGACAACCTTTATATCAAAAATATCCCCATCACATCCCCAGGGTTCAATATTACACTCTTCGGTAGAAATAGCGGAGGCGTTCCAAAAATTCTATGAGTCCTTATATAATCTAGAGACAAATGACCCTGCGAAGTCAAAATCATCTTTTGAAAGAAAAATTTCAGAGTACCTCAGAGAAGCAAAAATGCCGAGGTTGGAAGATTCTGACATAGCTATGTTAGAAACTCCAATCTCAAAGCAAGTACTGGTGGACGCAATTACGTCATCAAAACCGGGAAAAGCCCCAGGGCCGGATGGCCTTCCCCTGATTTACTATAAAAAATTTACAGAGATGATATCTCCACACCTCCTGTCAGCATTTAATTCCAGGGCCTCAGAGGGCTCAACCCCTAATGCAGATTCGTTGAGAGCACATATTACGGTATTACCAAAAATAGGGAAAGATCCAACACAATGCGCCAGTTATCGCCCGATATCCCTGCTGAATGTGGACACAAAATTATTTGCCAAGATCTTAGCGAACAGGTTGGCTCCTTTTCTTTCTTCAATAATTCATCCAGATCAGGCGGGCTTCATGGCGGGCCGTGAGGCACGGGATAATACTGTTAAGGCCATTAATCTGATACATAAAGCTAAAATGGGGGGTCTACCGTCTATGCTTCTGTCAACAGATGCCGAAAAGGCTTTCGACAGAGTAGACTGGACCTTTATGGAAGCCACGCTCGGTTGTCTTGGGTTGGGACGCGGCATGATGAATTGGATCATGTCTTTATACTCGGTACCCTCGGCAAGAGTCCGGGTAAATGGGATTCTGTCCGACCCATTTAAAATATCTAACGGCACCCGGCAAGGATGCCCATTGTCTCCGCTAATCTTCATCCTGACGCTAGAACCCTTCCTCAGACATGTACGAGCCAATTCTGATATTACAGGCATTGGGGTTGGCCAGGCAACACATAAAGTAGCTGCATATGCGGATGATCTTCTGTTTTTCGTTTCGGCACCAAGGATTTCGCTCCCAAACTTAATGAGGGAGTTTCAGAAATTCTCCAGCCTATCAAACTTTAAGATAAATTTCACAAAATCTGAGGCGCTCAACATAAATCTTACTTTTAAAGAAGTGGAAGAGTTGAAAACATCGTTTAGTTTTCGATGGGCAGCCCAATCCCTAAATTACCTGGGGGTACGTCTGACCAGTGACTTGGGTCTACTTTACTCACAGAACTTCCCATCTCTGTTATCTAGTATCAGGAAAGACTGTGACAGATGGGGGAAATTATTATTCTCCTGGTTTGGCAGATGCCAGATATATAAAATGAATGTCCTACCCAGAATTCTTTACCTGTTACAGGCGCTCCCAATCAAAATACCGTCTGGATTCTTCAAATCTCTGGAATCCATTCAGTCTTCGTTCATTTGGGGAGGTAAATCGGCACGCATAAAAAGAGCTATCTTACACAGGACCAAGGGGGGTGGGGGGATTGGGTTGCCAGATATAAGAAGATATCACTTAGCTGGGCATCTTACTAGAATGATTGACTGGTGCAGGAACGGGTCTCAGAAGGCGTGGGTACAGATAGAGCAGTCCTTTTCCCCAATACCCCTCAACAAATTACCGTGGGTACTCTCTGAGGTCCCTGCAAGATTGAAATCACATCCAACTATCGGACCAACCGTGACATACTGCAATACTGGGAAGGTGCAATCGGAGTTGATACCCAGACACTCGAGCCTGACACCGATCTTGAGCCATCCTGCTTTTGAACCAGGTAGAACAGACCCAGTATTTCAGGCATGGGTTCGGGGCGGGGTGGACCGGGTGGAAGACTTTGGGATTCGGGACAACTGGCCGCAGGTGGAGGGTTTGGGGGTTAGACAGGATCCCATCCCACTGGGTCTATGGAGATGTTTACAATTGACGCATTTTTTCAGTAGTCTCCCAGCTAGGACCCACTTTCAACGTCCTAAGACACAGTTTGAAAAATTGTGTATGGGTTCAGGCACAATACGACATTCGCTTTCAGTGGTTTATTCACTTTTGTCTTCGTCCCCTGACCAACAACTTCCCCCGTTTGCTTCACAATGGGAATGTGATTTGGGTATCCAGCTGACACCAATACAGTGGGAACGGATCTTCAGATTGGCACACACATCTTCCATCAGCTCCAGGTTCCAGGAGGCTAGCTATAAACTGTTATCCAGATGGTACAGAGTACCCTCCAGGTTACATGTCATGTTTCCAACAGTTGACCCCACATGTTGGAGATGTGGCACAGCAGAGGGTAACATTTTACATGTGTTTTGGGGGTGTGAGGCGATCCGGCCCTTCTGGAAGGGAGTGTCCGACACCATTCGCCAGGTTACTGGCAATGACGAGGAGCTGGGACCTGCTGCTGCCCTATTGCATCACTGTGGGGTCCCTGAAAAAACCTATAAGAATTCTTTGAGGAAATTCCTTATTATGGCTGCGAGAGTATGCATACCTGAAAGATGGAGGAGCACGACCCCTCCCACGTTGGTCCAATGGATCAATAAGGTCAATGACCTCATGTACATGGAGGATTTAACCTCCTCGCTGCATGATACATATGAGAAATTCTGGTCCACTTGGCGAGAATGGTTGGACTTCCAACATTCAGAGGAATATAGCGTCCTGGTGGGGGGCGATGTGGCTGCCGATGGAACCGCAGTTTGCAACACTTAGCTGAATTCCCCTCCCTACCCCCCCCCCCCCCCCGATTTCCTCCCTCTCTCCCCCCCCCCTCTCTTCCCCTCCCCCTCCCATTTTTCTTCCTACTTTTCTATTCTTCTCACACTGATTGCCTAATAACTTCTCTTTCTTCTCTAGCCTTTCTATCTTTCTTGTTTCACATGTATTTGTGAGTCACCTTCGTTATCTGTTTTAATGTGAATCTGTATTAAAGCAAAAATGTGGTGGAACCTAGACTTATCAGGAACCCGGGAGGAGATATATGAAGGAACGTGATTCAGCAAGATACAAATATATATTTCCCGTTTGGCATCTTGTTAATGATATATGTATTGTGGTGCAAATTGGCCTGATTGGTCATAAGAACTGTATTATGTTATGTTGAAGGTTTTCACTTAAAAATAAAGAATTTAAAAATAGATTGAACTAAAATGTCAAACTTGGAAACTTTTTAAAGCTTTTGTGCCAGTTTTCTTGATGAATCTGCCCCTCTGTGGACATATACACTAATAGAGTACTGAACCAGTGGAAGAAAATGCTAGGACATTGAAAAGCCTGATGACTGTTACTGCTGCATAATTTAATAAAACATACTGTACTAAAAGGGTAAAATATCTGAAACAGTTTGCAGGAAAACTTATTTTTACAAGTAGTTTATAATATAAACTTGGTATTTACAAGTATAGTCACAGTGGCCATGTAGCCAGTGTGATGGCCTTAACTGTAAAACCATGAAACCATTGAGAGCTATAAAAACTTATTTTGGTCGACTGCATTAGATTGTGTTATGAATAGTAGTATTTATTATTATTCCTGTATATCATGGGCCGTTTTGTCTCTTCGCTTCCTCTTTTCTCACTTCTCACTCTTCTAGGAAAACTTGTGCTTTTATTTTAACAAGAAAGTTCCCCTTGTGTTTCACAACGGGTTCATGACCCAACAAGGAGGAGGCACTGCTAGACCTAATATTATCCAGTAGGCCGGACTGCATATCGAATATACAGGTTGGGGGTCACTTGGGTAATATTGATCACAAATAGTATGCTTTCATGTATCCTTTAATAAGTTGTATGGTAAGGGGGCTACAAGGATACCAAATGTTAGGGCTGCGAATTTCCAATGTCTAAGAGATGAACTTAATACCATAAACTGGGACAATGTCCTGAGAAATAAAAGTACACACAGCAAATGGGACACTTTTATATAAGAATCCTAAATATGACCCATGTACAAAATATACCCTGTGGTAATAAACCAGCTAGAAATAAAAGAAAGCCGCAATGGCTAAATAGAGCTGTAAGGGCGCAATAAATGACAAAAAGGAAGCATTTAGAGAATTAAAACAGGGTAGTGATAAGGCATTAAATAATTATAGAAAATTAAATCAATTCAGTAAAAAGCAAATCAAGGTAGTATATATTGAGACACAGAGACTCATTGCCAGAGAAAGTAAAAATAATCCAAAAATATTTTTCAACTGCATAAACCTTAAGTAACTAAAACATGATAGTGTTAGTGCCCTCAAAATAGTCTGAGTGAAATGGTGGAAGAGGACGAAGGCAAGGTCAATCTGCTAAACCCAGTTTTCTCTACAGTATTTACATAAGAAAATCCCATGACTGGTGACTTGATCAGGGATACCATATATTCCCCATTTGGACTTTCTTTTTAACATATTAATGTCCTTGTAGTGAGCATAGAGAGTAGAATTCCAATATTTGCAGAGGATACTAAACTCTGCAGGGTAATCAATAAAGGATAATTTAATATTGCCAAAGGATGTATGTAGCTTGAGGCTTGAGCTGAGAAATGGCAATTGAAGTTTAATGTGGATAAATGTAAGGTCATGCTCTAGAGCAAAGCAAATAAAATTGATAATTATGTACTTAATTGTAAAACACTGCGTAAAACTGTCACTGAAAAACACTTTGGTATATGGGTGGAAGGCAAACTCAACTTTACTGGCCAGTGTCAGGCAGCTGCTGGGAAGGCTAAAAAATAATGGGATACATTCTGGCTCTGTACAAGTCACTAGTGCGACCACACTGTGGAAGGACATAGCTGAACTAGAGCGGGTGCAGAAAAGAGCAACTAAGGTTAAGGGAATGGGTGCACTGCAATTCCAAGATAGGTTATTAAACTTGGGGTTATTCAGTTTGGAAAAAACGTAGGCTTAGGAGGCGATCTTATCACAACATACAAATATATGAAGGGACAGTACAGAGACCTTTCTAATTATGTTTTTACACCTACGCATGCAACGGGGACATGGGGGAGCATCCTCTACATCTAGAGGCAAGATGGTTTAATCATCACTGATGCAGATGCTGTACCGTAAGGGCAGTGAGAATATGGAACTCTTTGCCACATGATGTTGTAATGGTTGATTCATTATAAAATTTAAGAGATGTCTGGATGCCTTTCTTGAAAAATGTAATATTGACCAGTTATGTGCATTAGACTCTGATTGGGCATTGATCCAGGGAACTCTAGTATGATTGCCGGATGTGGAGTCGGAAAGGAATTTTACCCCTAATATAGAGCTTAGTTTCCGCCCCATAGGGTTTTTGCCTTCCTCTGGGTAAACATGTTAGGCTATAGGTTGAACTCTATGGACTTAAAGTATATAACAAAAATGAGTATACCCCTCTGATTTTGTAAATATTTTATTATCTTTTCATGGGACAACACTAAAGATATGACACTTTGATACAAAGTAATCAGTGTACATCTTGTATAACTGTGTATAACAGTAGAAATTTGATGTGCCCGCTAATTAACTCAACACACAGCCATTAATGTCTAAATCACTGGCAGCAAAAGTGAGTGCACCCCTAAGTGACAATGGCCACATTGTAATCAAAGTGTCAATATTTTGCGTGGACACCATTATTTTCAAGCGCTGCCTTAACTCTCTTGGTCATGCAATTCACTAGAGCTTCAGAGGTTAACACTGGAATCCTCGTTCACTCCTCCATGATGACATCACAGAGATCTTGTGCTACTCCATTTTTCGTTTGAGGATGCCATACAGATGCTCAGGGTTTAGATTTTTAGAATTCCTTGGCCAGACCAGCTCCTTTACCCTCAGTTTCTTTACCAAGGCAGTGGTTGTGTTGGAGATTTTATCATGTTGGAGTACTGTCCGGTGTCAGTATGTCACAGTACATGTTCGCATTCATGGTTCCCTCAATGAATTGTAGTTCCACACAGTTGGCAGCCCTCATGCAGGCCCAAACCATGACACTCCTACCACCATACTTGACTGTAGGCAAGACACACTTGTCTTTCTACTCCTCACCCAGTTGCTTCCACATGCTTGACTCCATCTGAACCAAATAAGTTTATCTTTGTCTCATCAGACCACAGGGCATGGTTCCAGTTATCCATCTCCTTAGCCTGCTTGTCTTCAGCAAAATGTTTGCTGGCTTTCTTGTGCATCATCTTTAGAAGAAGCTTCCTTCTGGACGACAGCCATACAGACCAATTTGATGCACCGTGTATGGTCTGAACACTGACAGGCTGACTCCCCCAGCCCCCCCCCCCCCCCTTCTACCTCTGCAGCAATGCTGGCAGCACGCATATATCTATTTCAAATAGACAACCCCTGGATCTGACTCTGAGCATGTGCACTCTTCTTTGGTTGACCATAGAAAGGCCTGTTCTGACTGGAACTTGTCTTGTTAAACCACTGTATGGTCTTGGCCAACGTGCTGCAGCTCTGCTTCAGGGTACTGGAAATCTTCTTAGAGCCTAGGCCATCTAATGTAGAACAACAATTCTTTTTTTCAGATCCTCAGAAAATTCTTTGCCATGAGGTGCTATGTTGAACTTTGAATGACCAGTATGAGAGAGTGTGTGAGCGATAAAACCAAATGTAACACCAGCTCCCCATTCACATTTGAGACCTTGTAACACTAATAAATCACAGGACACCGTGAAGGGAGAAAAATGCTAATTGGGCATAATTTACCCATTTCCACTTAGGGGAGTACTCACTTTTGTTGCCAGCGGTTTAGACATTAATGGATGTATATTAGGCTATGTTCGCATTTCCGCTATTTAGTATCTGTCACAATCCGCCGCTTTGAGAAAAAAACGCAATCTGTTTAGCGGATTCCGTTGTTCCCATAGACTTGTATGAGCGGCGGATTGTGACTGATGCCCTTGCGTTGCATCCTCCACCCGACTGATCAGTCATGGAACGACTGACCGTCGGTCGGCAGGAACGCAGCAGGTAACGTTTTTTTGAGCAGCGGAATCCTTTTGGTTTCACTGCGCATGCTCAGCTCTTGTGTTTAATAATTCAAATCAATATCTCTTTCTCGGCGGCTACTGTGAGCGATCAGCTGATCACCCGGTGGCTGGCCGCCGGGCAATCAGCTGATCATTGATAATAGCCGGTCGCTGGTTAAACAGTAAAAAAAAAACCAAAACAATGGATCGTTGTTTTGCAGCATCAGTCACATTAGTTGTGCCACTATCTGCAACGCATCCGTTGCATCAGTCACACAACTGATTATGACGGATGCAAAACAATGGAAGTGTGAACATAGCCTTATTTGGAGGGCCCATCAAATTTACACTGGTATACAAGCTGTACACTGACTACTTTACGTTGTATCCAAGTGTCATATCTTCAGTGTTGTCCCATGAAAGGAAATAATACCTTCAAGCTTAATACCATGAAACTATGATGCCTGTGATGTTGAATGACACATGAGTCAGACTGACACGTGGTGATAAATGCAGTGTAGGCTAGGGGTTATCTCATCCTGGAATCAGAAGTAGGAGTGTGGAAGTGGCCTGGGAACTTCTGGTTTATTTTCTTTTCTTCCTCCAACTCAAATATTTTACCAGAAATGACAAGAGATGAACATATCAGTGATGCGACCTGTGCAGCTACACAGGGGGCCCAAGAGGTAATAGGGCCCATCTACCCCTCCGCAAACCGCTTCTGTAAAATACATCATTGTGCAGCAAAGGGCCCATATACCGTTCTTGCACTGGAGCCCTCTTCTGCCTATGTCCTCCACTAGAAAATAACTATAATACAATAGAAAAGAAGGAAAATACTGATGGGTGGAAAAAAACCCTTGCTATTCAAATGTTAATAGAAACCATAACGTTGTTGCTTGTAATGCAGGTCCTCCCAAATTTCTGATGTAAATTAGTTTAGGGATTGAATGGAACCCAGAAAAGTACAACCAGAAGCACAGGCTTTATTATATGTACCCTTTCCTGAGTACAAATCTCAGCTGGAGACCAATTAAAACTGTATGACATCAGCTCAGTCCAAGTTTTTCCTAATGGTACTCCCCTTTTAAATAACCCTTTATTAGCCAGCGGCATGAAAATTATATAGCAATCAAGTCGCCTGATAGGTTATCTCATAGAAAATTGCCATCACTTTACTTGCTTAGCTGAACATTCAAAATTGTACTCGCTGTAAAGAGAATCTGCCACCAGTTTTTTCTTTTGCTACCCCTATCTGAGAGCAGCATGATGTAGGGGCAGAGACCATGATTCTTGTAACATGTTACTTAATGGGCTGTATTTTATATATATATCTGAATGTTGAAGTCTGTATAACTTGCCCACACCACTAATTGGCAGCTTTCTGTACACACTGCGCATAGGCAGAAAGCTGCCAAATCATTGATGGGGCAGGGTTATTCAGACCTCATTAATATGGAGGACTACCTGGTGGCAGGTTTTGTAGTCTTCTAGTGATAATCTGATGACAAAATAGTGATTTTATCACAATTAGGCCTCATAACATAAGACCTATATAAAAATAGGCCTCATTCACACGTCCATGTTTAAAGCCATTCCATAATAGTACCGGTGTCATCAGTGTTTTGGATCAGTGTGTCATCAGTGTCCGTGTGTCTGTTTTTACTGTCAATGTGTCATCCGTATTCTTCAGAGATGGATCATTAAATAAATTATTGAGCTTCTCTTATGCTTTGCAATGTTAAACCATGTGTTGTACGTGTTTTTCCACAGACCTTTAAAAAGGAATCAGATCAGATACCCACACTTTGCACTGACAAGGGGCAATCACTCCAAAACACTGTGTCTGCAAATTGGGATTCTGATCTTGCAATAAATCCGAAGTCTTATGAAAAGGCTTGCTTAAAAAGTCACTTATTACTTTTAGAATTGCTACTTCCAATAGGTGGCGCTAGAGTTTGTCTCCTTCCTCTCTGGAGGGACAATTTGAATAATTCCCAGAGGTGCATTGCAGCTATAAGTCCCCTTACTGACAGCCAGACTGGTTTGTCAGGTCTCCATAAGGAGAATAGTCTTCCCCGTGGTCCTCACAGACCTTTAAACTTACATTGACCTTTGCCATTCATGCAGTTGGAAAAATGAACATGTGAATAGGTTATAATAGGTACATGTAGTATCTGTGAAAAAAACTGATACCACACATACGTGCCACACTATCGTGGGAATGAAGCCTTAGGGTCCCGTCACACGTAGCGACGTTCCAGCGATCCCACCAGCGATCCGACCTTGCAGGAATCGCTGGAGCGTCGATACATGGTCGCTGGTGAGCTGTCAATCAGGCAGATCTCCACAGCGATCAGAGACCAGCGACCAGTGTAACGACGCTGTGCTTGGTAGCCAGGGTACACATCGGGTAACTATGCAAAGCTTTTTGCATAGTTACCCGATGTATATCCTGGCTACGTGTGCAGGGAGCCAGCGTCTGGCAGCCTGTAACCGGCGTACGATGGTAACCATGGTACACATCGGGTAACTAAGAAAAGCGCTTTGCATAGTTACCCGATGTGTACCATAGTTACCAGCGTATCGCCGCTTACAGGCTGCCAGACGCCAGCTCCCTACTCATTCAGATCGTTGGTCTCCCACCGTAAAACACGCCGATGCGTGCTGCACAGCAGGAGACCAAGGAGCAAAAAATGGTCCTGATCGTTTTGTAACGATCAGCGACCTCGCAACAGGGGCCCGCTCGCTGTTGCTTGTCACACACAGCGATATCACTGGCGAGGTCACTGATACGTCACAAAACCTGTGACGTTTCAGCGATTTCGCTAGCTGTGTGTGACGGGGGCTTTATGCGGCTCTCAGATTAGGTGGGAAAAACTTGATTCCCTTTTAGCCTATTGTCTGCAGGCGAGTGCACACTCTGGTCCTTTTATGTAATTTTTTTTTTTTTTCCTACTGTTTTGGCAATTTAGTCACTGACTTACGGTTCATTTCTGTTGTGCAATGCACAGATTTAAGCCTGCCATCCAGCTACATATTTTTCAGTTGGTGGTCATTAAACAGCCCGTTTAAATGGGCTGACCCTGCTTCAGACATGCACTGATATAAACAGCACAGCTCCTGTTTGTAAAGGACAATCCAAGAATGATGATTTTTTTTGTGCAAACCAGAAGATTAATTCACCTTAGAAATAAGCGTTTTGCTCATTCATCTGGTGATCGGCAGCTTGTTTAGACTTCACCATTATTGTGTATTAGGACCAGGAGCGATCGTTCACGATAATCTGAATTGTAAATGCACCATGTGGGTCATGTTTTCAGGTCACCAGTCATTTAATACCCGGTTTACACAGTATGACTGCGCTTCAAATACGCACTGAATGGTCAGTAATGTGGCGCCCTGGACAAGCCAGGACGTCACAGGTACTGCAACAACACACCCCACACCCCGGTTAGGCACATCAGTCACACACAAATCCTTGTTGCCTCCCTCCAGGGGCTGATGTTCACACCAGGTGGGGTGGAGCCAGGCGGTTGGCCCCACCCACTGAGGAGTTCACAGTCCTGGAGGCGGGAAAAGGAAAGAGAACAGTTTTGGAGTAGAAAGGGAGAGGAGTAAAGTAGTAGTGGAGGAGCAGACTGACCGTGTCCGGGTACGTGGCCCGAGCACCTACAGCAAAGTTGGCAGACGGTGGTGACCATCTGCAGGAGGGGCCGATCGACGCGGAACCGTAGGACCGTGGACGGGCGGTGGCCCGCCGGTACGGAACCGGGGAGCGAAGAGAAGCCAGCACCATTCGGCAGGGCCTACGGACCCCGACCAGGCTTGGAGTCGCCGTAAAACCGGTCAAATCCGTTAGCGACGGGAACCTCCGGGGTTTCCCAGCAACAAAGACCCAATTGAAGGCAACCGCTCAACCGTGAAGGGAAATGCAGTCACCACCAAGGCTACAGTTCCCAGGGCCCAGAGCCTGCGGGCAAAAGGGGCTCCCTCGGCATCTATCCACGCTGGGGAGCGGGTTACCGGTGGGAAGCCACCGGAGCCGAAAACACACTACAGGTGCAGGGAAAGGCAGTCACCGCCAACCTACTGGGAGTGACCACCGCAGCCGTCTGCGGACCCCGTCCATCCAGCCGTTTGTTTTACCAGAGACTCCGTGTACGTTACTGGCTGAGTTAGTACCACAGTGCCGTCTGGCACCGCACTGCCCCCGCGACCCTGCACCTCACCAAACCCTGCCATCCACTCTCCCCAACTGGGCCCCGGGACCACCCAAACCCCATACCCACGGAGGGGAGAGAAACATCTCGGCTGCTCCCCGTCATCGCTCCCGGGATCCCCGTCCAGAGCAGCGGTGGTGTCCCAACCTCACCACAAACCGTGGGTGGCATCACGAACCGACTTCCCCAATCCCAAAAACTACCCCCTTTCACTCACGTGCTGCTCGAGCCCCCGGATCCGGCCCACCGCTCGAGCCACCGAGCAGCGAGCAGCAAGCAGCAGGCTGCAGCAGCGCCGGACCCGAGCGCCAACGAGAGCGCAGCAGCGACGGCCCCCTCCCCGCCCGCGACAGTAATAGATCACTTAAGGGTGCTTTACACGCTGCGATATCGCTAATGATTTATCGTCTGGGTCACGTCGTTAGTGACGCACATCCGGCGTCCTTAGCGACATCGCAGCGTGTGACACATATGAGCGATCACAAAACAGGCAAAAATCTTTGGTTTTGGAGAGGGCGTCCTAAAACCAAATATCGTTGCTTGTTGATTAGCGATGTTGTTCCTCGTTCCTGCAGCAGCACACATCGCTATGTGTGACACCGCAGTAGCGTCAAACATCTCCTTACCTCCGTCCACCGGCAATGAGGAAGGAAGGAGGTGGGTGGCATGTTACGACCTCTCATCTCCGCCCCTCCTCTGCTATTGGACGGCTACCGTGTGACGTTGCTGTGACGCCACATGACCCGCCCCCTTAGAAAGGAGGCGGATCGCCGGCCAGAGCGACGTCGCTGACCAGGTATTTGCGTGTGACGCTGCCGTAGCGATAATGTTCGCTACGGCAGCGATCACACAATATCGCACGTACGATGGGGGCGGGTGCTATTGTGCTTGACATTGCTAGCCGATGCTAGCGATGTTGCAGTGTGTAAAGCCCGCTTTAGGCTACTTTCACACATCAGTTTTTTTACTTCAGGTACGATCCAGCAAAAAAACTGATGCGACGGATCAGGCGAAAAAACGGATCCGTCGCATCAGTTTTTTCCTTCAGTTTTTGGATGGATCCATTGTGCTACTGAGCATGCTCACTAGCCAAAACTGAACCCGTCGCTGTAAAACGTTGTATGCCGCATTAAGGCTATTTTCACACAGCAGTTTTTTTGCCATCAGGCACAATCCAGTAGAAAAACTGATGCCACGGATCCGTCAAAGAAATGGATCTGTCACATCAGTTTTTTCCATCAGTTTCTTCAGTTTTTTGATGGATCCGTTGCTGTAATGTGCCGTTGTATGCCGCATTAAGATGGATCCGGCGTACATTGTAAAACACGCCGAATTCGGAGCAATGCGGTTTTTTGCCAGGGTTAAAAAAAAAAAAGTTTCATTCTGCATTCTTTCCGGCCGCCGGACAAGCAAATTTTGCCGAATCCGGCAAAAATCGGATAGAACGCAGAGCCATGCGGCACAATCCGGTGCTAATGCAAGTCTATGACAAAAAACCGGATACGGCTGCAGCAGACGCCAGATCTGTTTTTTCTGCAAAGTGCCGGATTGTGCCTGACGGCAAAAAACGGATGTGTGAAAGCAGCCTAAGTGCGCATGCGCTGCCATTGTTTTTGACAGCACAGGTCCTGTTTATATAAGCCAATTGCTCTGCTGAGAACGATGATTACTAAAAGATCATTTCTCCCCAACGAACGAGCATTTGGTCACTCATCAAAGGATCAGCAATCTGTTTAGAACGTACAGTTGTTGTGAATAAGCATTTTTAAAAAATGCTGAATCACAATAAATGTGAAGTGTAAATTCCCCTTTACAAAGAGGAGATCCATTTTAGGGGAGTTGTGGTTATTTTTACTCAGATATTCCAGTTAGTGAAATCTGAATACAGAAAACAAGTAGAATTGTTTCGGAAAAACATCCCCCATTTCATATGCCTTGTAATGCCATACTGACCTCTTAGAGGGGGTCCTTTACACTATAGGAATGGCTCCTCTTCTAAAGGACTCTAGCCATGCTTGTATTACAAAGATGACCATTGATCTGAATGGCTGACCTGTAATCCTGCGTTACCTGTTTGGCTATGACTTCTTTACTGCACAGGGATACCGAGGTAAGATCAGATTGAGGATCAGCCGTTTGCGCTGGATGAATGGACACATTCTAAAAAGGTTTATCTCCTGAGATTGTACATCTAAAGGCCCAGTCACACAACGACTTACCAGCGATCCCGACAACGATATGACCTGATAAGGATCGCTGGTAAAGGTCCAGTCACACTAAACAACTTACCAGCGATCCCAACAACGATAGGGATCGCTGGTAAGTTGCTAGGAGGTTGCTGGTGAGCTGTCACACTGCGACGCTCCAGCGATCCCACCAGCAACCTGACCTGGCAGAGATCGCTGGAGCGTCGCTACACGAGTTGCTGGTGAGCTCACCAGCAACCAGTGACCAGCCCCAGTGCCGCGTGGAAGATGCTGCGCTTGATAACTAAGGTAAATATCGGGTAACCAACCCGATATTTACCTTGGTTACCAGCGCACGCAGCTACACGTGCAAAGAGCAGGGAGCAGCGCACACTGAGCGCTGGCTCCCTGCTCTCCTAGTTACAGCACACATCGGGTTAATTACCCGATGTGTGCTGCAGCTACATGTGCACAGAGCAGGGAGCAGTGCACAATGCTTAGCGCTTGCTCCCTGCTCTCGGTTAATTAACCCGATGTGTCCTGCAGCTACTTGTGCACAGAGCAGGAGCCGGCACTGACAGTGAGAGCGGCGGAGGCTGGTAACGAAGGTAAATATTGGGTAACCAAGGACAGGGCTTCTTGGTTACCCGATGTTTACATTGGTTACCAGTCTCCGCAGAAGCCGGCTCCTGCTGCCTGCACATTTAGTTGTTGCTGTCTCGGTGTCACACACAGCGATCTGTGCTTCACAGCGGGACAGCAACAACTAAAAAATGGCCCAGGACATTCAGCAACAACCAACGACCTCACAGCAGGGGCCAGGTTGTTGCTGGATGTCACATACAGCGACATCACTAGCAACATCGCTGCTACGTCACAAAAGTTGTTCGTTAGCAGCGATGTTGCTAGCGATGTTGCTTAGTGTGACGGGGCCTTAAGTCGCTGGTGAGATGTCACACAGTCAGACCTTACCAACGACGCAGTAACGATCAGCGACCTGTGTAACGTTCTCGGCGGGCGTTGTTAGGAGGTCGTTCGTAGGTGTCAAACACAGCAATGACTCCTGCCCAGCAGGACATCGCCTTTGAAGAAAATGGTCCAGACCTTTTGGCAACGACTAGCGATCTCACAGCAGGGGCCTGATCGCTGGTAGGAGTCACACATAACGAGATCGCTGGTGAGATCGTTGCTTCGTCGCAGAAATTGTGACTCAGCAACGATCTCGTTAGCGATCTCGTTTTGTGTCATGGGGCCTTAAGAAAGGCATTTTCATGTAGCCACATCTTAGCAGCACTTGAGATAAGTCACATTAATGCCTGACTTATGTCATTGTTTGCCTATACTGTAGTTTATGTTGCAGCCTTTGATTAGGAGAAAAATTATTTGGATTGCCAATAAATCCTGTGTATCGCTGTAGGAAGTCCTGAAATATCTGTTGTTGTCTGCTTAAAGTGTATAAATAACGGAGGCAATCATGCTATATCATCATATAATAAATCCAAATGAGCAACCTCAGCTGGGTAGACCCCAACTTTATTTTTGGGCAAGTTGCAATCCATGATGTAATGAGCACCCACAGCTTGTAATGCAGATGCGTACCGAGCCCATCTAACCAACTCTATGATAGACGTGAAGTAAAAATTTGCTGTATATTTTCAAAGTTTAAACATTTTTTTCTCTTAATTATATATAAGAACTGTAAACTGATGTTTCAGGGTGGAAAAGCCCATTAGCTTCCTCTCTAGGCTTAAATTATATGTAGTAAAGATAACCTCTTATTGCCATTGTTTGTTAGTTTTATTCTTAAATAGAATATGTCAGCATGATTTCACGCTCAAACAGTTTATATGTGCATTTAGGTCTTTCAAAGACAAGTTCAGCAATACAGTTATACAATCACACCTTTCCTCCATTGCCAAGAAGTAAGCATTAGAATTGATATGCAAAAGAGGCTGGAGATTATACACCTCTGTCTCTCCAGCTCTATTTAACTCTCCAGCTCCACCTCTTTCTTGTCTGATGACTCCTTTACCTGAAGTCACATAAGAGCAGAGTCACACTTGCGTATCGCATCTCATGTAAGAGCATCAGATGCGATATGGTAATGACCCTTGGCTCAGGCTCTGCTGCGAGCGTGAGCCGAGTGTCATGCGACTGTGATCTGTTCCTGAGATCGAATCACAGCTGCAGAGGAGAGGGAGGGAATAATCTCCCTATCTCCTCCATTGTGAGCCTGCGTGCATATCGCACTGCACTTGAATGACATCAGAGTTCAGTCCGATAGTTTTTTTTTCTCTCCCATAGACTTGTATGGGTGCGAGTGATGGCTCTCTCAGACAATCGCAGCATGCTGCAATTTTTTCCTCAGTCCTTTTAGGGCTGAACAAAAACTTGCAGATCTGAGCTGCAGCATTGTCTTACATGGGGTCGAGTGCAATACGAGATTTTCTCACATTGCACTCACGCAAATCATACACAAGTGGGACTCTGCCCTAACAATGAGTCTGTCAGTCAAGCGGGAGAAGGCGGAGGTGGGCGGGAAATAGAGCTGTAGTGACAGAGGATTCAGATCTACATGCTCATGTACATAATTCAATCACTGATTTCTCTGTAACCAACAACGAACTGGCCATGTAAAGGTATTGATGGACTTGTCTTTGACAGGGCTACTTATTTATATAGGAGATGAAATCATGTCGAAAAATTCACTTTAATTGTCCTTTTAAAGTTTACCATGTTAAAAATGAAGTTTTATTTTATTATTCTGTTTTCACACTTTATTAAGTCTGTGTTTTATGTGCTCACATGTTCTTGCATCATTTTGTAAGAGATGCAACTTGTTTGCTCAAAAAGTTGTGGAAATGGTTAATGACTGGAAGAAAAGCACGTTTTTGATTTTCACAACATTCATGAACCGCTTGCGCAATAAACATCAGCAAATACCACAAGACAAAAAAAGTGACTTTAAAGAAAACTCACAAATGATGAATCAGGGCCATTATGTCAGTTTACTGGTTTAGGTTCTGCCATTCTACATAATGTTTTTTTCTTTTTCCAGTTACGAGCCCCCGGGAAAGCCCTCCTAGATGCCGTCTGTAGCCACCTGAACTTAGTCGAAGGTGATTACTTTGGACTGGAGTTTCAGGACAATAGGAAAATGATGGTATGTATTAGTAAATGATTGAACTTCACTCCTCACTTATCTTTGTATATTTATCAAACTTGACATTTTTTCACTGGATTTCCCCTATTATGTAAAGATGTGTCATAAATACATGGATGAAGCCTTTAGTCTCACACCATTCGTGATTTTGAGAAGTAAAAGACTACAGGGAGAGATTTAACCCCTTAGTGATGGAGCCAATTTTGACCTTCATAACCAGGCCAAAGTTTAGAAATCTGACCAGTGTGTCAATTTATGGTAATAATTTTGGAACGCTTCAACGGATCCCGGTGATTTTGAGACTATTTTTTCATGACACATGGGACTTCATGTTAGTAGTAAATTTAAGATGATATTTTTGTTATTTTGTGGAAAAATCTGAGATTTGGAATTTTCAAGTTTTGAATTTTTATGACTTTAAATCAAGACTTATGTCACATAAAATAGTTACTAAATAACATTTCCCACATGTCTACTTTACATCAGCACCATTGTTTTAAACAGTTTTTTTTTGTTAGGAAGTTGGAAGGGTTAAAAGTTTATCAGCAATTTCTCATTTTTCCAACAAAATTTACAATACCATCTTTTTTTAGAAACAACATCACATTTGAAGTGACTGTCAGAAGCCGAGGTGACAATAAATACTCAAAAGTGACACCATTCTAAAATCTGCAGCCCCCACACTGCTCAAAACCACATCCAAGAAGTTTACGAACCCTTTTGGTGCTTCACAGGAATGAATGCAAAGTGGAATGATTTACCGTATTTTTCGTTTTATAAGACGCACTGGATTGTAAGACGCACCCCAGATTCAGAGCAAAAAAAAAAAAAAAATGGGGTCGGTCTTGTAATCCGGTAGTGTCTTACCGGAGGAGGAGGGGTGGTGGGTGTCTCAGAAACTGTAGGCTGTGCTGCGGAGACTGGGGCAGCTGTGCTGGGGCAGCTGCTGCGGCGGGGGCTGCGCATGGTGATGGCTTCAAAGAAATGGCGCCCCGGAGTCAGCGCAGATTGAGCTCTAGGCTCAATGGCAAGCCGAGATCTTATCTGCGCAAGCAACACCAACGTGCGTCATTTTCCTGAAGTCCACTGAAGGGAGATCAATGGGCCGAAGGCAGTATTTGAAGTCCTCAGCGCCCGACGCGCAGCCCCAGTTCAGCCGCTGGAGACCCCACACAGCAGCCGGAGACCATGCACAGTCGCCCCAGCACCAGCCGCCGCAACTCCTGCACAGCCGCCGCATCATTTCCCTGGCCTCTTGCGACCGCTCTCCAACACCCCGGTAAGCTACATTCGGATTATAAGACTCACCCTTCACTTTCCTCCAAAATTTTTCAGAGGAAAAGTGAGTCTTATAAATCTGAAAAATACGTTTGTTTTTTTTTTCACAAAAATTACATTTTACAAAAAAAAATGTTGCTTTAGTCCCAATTCAGTTTTACAAGGAATAGCACAGCAAAATGGACCGCAAAATTTGTTCCCCAATTTCTTCTGAGCACACTGATATTCAACATGTGGCTAGAGACCTCTGTTTGGACAGACGGCCAGGCTCAGAAGGGAAGGAGCAATGTTTGAATTCTGGAACAAAAATTTTGCTGAAATAGAGATTGTCAGTACTGTAAAGAAAAAGCAAAAACCAGGGCAACAACCCCAGAGATGCATCCAGGGAGGGAAAATAATGCTCCATTTGTTATATCTACCTCTGCTTATAGCCCATAGTTTTCTAAAAGAGTACCGCCCCATCAAGCACTCTCGTGTTGCTCAGAGATGTTGGTGAGAATGTGACACAACAGATTTTTAGACCTTGTTTTGTATATTGTCTCATTTCATTTTCCAGTGACCAAATCCTATGAGCAAAAAATATATAAAAGCCAAATTGTATAACGTTTTAAAGAAATGGCAAAAACTATTTTTAGCCAAAAAAACATGTTTATAAGTAAAAATCGCCTTTAAAGTTGTTCAATAATATTTAAAGGGAATTTGCCAAACTACAGGCAGCGTGAATCAAAGTCGGGGTGCACAACTACAGTCAGGTATATATTTTCTCTGAAATGCTCCTATGTTTTCAGAGAATATACAGTGGGTACAGAAAGTATTCAGACCCCTTTAAATTTTTCAGTTTGTTTCATTGCAGCCATTTGGTAAATTCAAAAAGTTCATTTTTTTCTCATTAATGTACACTCTGCACCCCATCTTGACAGAAAAAAAAAACCATAATTGTAGGAATTTTTGCAAATTAAACAAGGAAAATTGAAATATCACATGTCATAAGTATTCAGACTCTTTGCTCAGTATTGAGTAGAAGCACCTTTTTGAGCTAGTACAGCAATGAGTCTTCTTGGGAATGATGCAACAAGTTTTTCCACACTTGGATTTGGGAATCCTCTGTCATTCTTCCTTGCAGATCCTCTCCAGTTCAGTCAGGTTGGATGGTGAATGTTGGTGGACAGCCATTTTCAGGTCTCTCCAGAGACGCTCAATTAGGTTTAGGTCAGGGCTCTGGCTGGGCCAGTCAAGAATGGTCACAGAGTTGTTGTGAAGCCACTCCTTTGTTTTTTTTGCTGTGTGCTTAAGGTCATTGTCTTTTTGTAAGGTGAACCTTCGGCCAAGTCTGAGGTTCAGAGCACTCTGGAAGAGGTTTTCGTCTAGGATATCTCTATACTTATCCGCATTCATCTTTCCTTTCCTTCAATTGCAACCAGTCGTCCAGTCCCTGCAGCTGAAAAACACCCCCATGACATGATTCTGCCACCACCATGTTTCACTGTTGGGATTGTATTGTGCAGGTGATGAGCAGTGCCTGGTTTTCTCCACTCCGCTTAGCATAATCACCAAAAAGTTCTATCTTCGTCTCATCAGACCAGAGAACCTTATTTATCATAGTCTGGGAGTCTCTTCATGTACTTTTTTGCAAACTCTATGTGGGCTTTCATATGTCTTGCCCTGAAGAGAGGCTTTCGTCGGGGCCACTCTGTTATTAAGGCCCGACTGGTGGAGGGCTGCAGTGATAATTGACTTTGTGGAACTTTCTCCCATCTCCCTACTGCAGCTCTGGAGCTCAGCCACCGTGATCTTGGGGTTCTTCTTTACCTCTCTCACCAAGTCTCTTCTCCCATGATTGCTCAGTTTGGCTGGATGGCCAGGTCTAGGAAAAGTTCAGGTGGTCCCAAACGTCTTCCATTTAAGGATTATGGAGACCACTGTGCTCTTAGGAACCTTGAGTCCTGCAGAAATTCTTTTGTAATTTTGGCCAGATCTGTGCCTTGCCACAATTCTGTCTCGAGCACCTTGGGAAGTTCATGATTCTCATTTGGTCTGACATGCACTGTGCGATGGAGGTCTTATATAGACAGGTGTGGGCCTTTCCAAATCAAGTCCTATCAGTTTAATTAAAAACAGCTGGGTTCCAAAGAAGGAGTAGAACTATCTCAAGGAGGATCACAAGGAAATGGAAAACATGTGACTTAAGGGTACGCTCACACGAGCGTGAAAATCGGACGAGTGCAATGCGAGAAATTCTCGCATTGCACTCTGACCAATGTTAGGCAATGAGGTTGAGCTGTTGGTCAGCTTTTCTCGCATCCAGATTCTGGATGCGAGAAAAGCGGCAGCATGCTGCGTTTTGCTGCTACCGCCGTATCTCTCGCACCCATTCAAGTGAATGGATGCGAGAGATACATCGGACTGCACTCGGATGTTATCCCAGTGCAGTGCGATCTACGCACAGGCTGACAGTGGAGGAGATGGGAGGATTAACCCCTCCCTCTCCTCCGCAGCGCCTGCACTCAGCTTCACAGCTGTGACCCGATCGCAAGATCAGGTTACAGTCGCATGACACCCGGCTCACGCTCGCAGTAGAGCCTGAGCCGGGGGACATTAGCATATTGCATCCGATGCTCTCGCATCGGATGCCATACGCTCGTGTGAGTCCAGCCTAAATAGGAGTGTCTGAGCAAAAGGTCTTAATACTTATGACCATGTGATATTTCAGCTTTTTTGTTTAATAAATATACAAAAATTTCTACATTTCTGGGGTTTTTTTTCTGTCAAGATGGGGTGTAGAGTGTACATTAATGAGAAAAAAAAATGAACTTTTTTGAATTTACCAAATGGCTGCAATGAAACAAACAGAGTGAAAAATTTAAAGGGGTCTGAATACTTTCCGTACCCACTCTATACTTTACAGTTCAACCCCTCCATCTGAATCCTGTGCGACTATAAGTGATTGACAGGTCTCTCCCTCGTGTGTGTACAGAGTCCTGTACATCATCGGGAGCAACACAGGGAAGAGGCGGCCGGGGCGGGTCTGCTTTAGTCATGATTTTTTTTTTTTTTTTTTTAAGTACGGTATGCTTTTTTTTTCTGAAACATCGTAGAGTTTCAGAGAAAATGTAGCTGGCTGTAATTCTGCACCCTGGCTCTGATTCATGGTGCCCGTGGTCAAACAGGTTCCCTCTATTTGACCTATATTAGAATGTACTAAAATAAATGTTGTTTTTCAGGTATGGCTGGACCTGCTGAAACCAACTTTTAAGCAAATCAGAAGTAAGTCATTGTTATGATTTTTGTCTTGCATTATTGTTTAACCCCTTAAGGACACAGCCTTTTTTTTTTTTAAAATGTTTAAAGCTTGCACTTTTACCCCCTCTACTTCTCAGAACCATAACTTTTTATTTTTCTGTCAACATAGCCATAGTCATTTTTTTTTTTTTGCGGAATGAGTTGTCGTTTTATTGCCAATATTACTTTTAACATTCAATGTAATGGAAAATGGGTAACAGTTCCAAGTGCGGTTAAACTGTGAAAGCCCCCAACAAAACCCACAATTATTTTTTTATTTTATTTTTCAGTCATTAATTCTGTGATAATAATGACACTGGATGTTGATTCTCCAGGTCAGTAGAGTTAAGCTAATGCCAAAATTGCATTTCTTTTTATTTCAATACAGAGAAAAAAACTTAGAAGTTTGATAAAAAAAAAAAATGGTTTGTGTCTCCAATTTTTGAGACCCATACCATCCATTATTAAATAGTTTGAGCTTGTTTTTTGTGTGATGAACTGACTTTAATTGCAACCAAAAGTTGAGATGACCTTTTGAATGTTTTTTTTTTTAATTGCATTTTTCAGGGGGAGTAATGGTGACTGTACTGAAAAAAATGCATTTCTGCCATTCGTTTTTTTTTTTTTTTTGTTTGGTAATTGCGGTTAAAAAAACCCCAAAACAATCTGGTCAGTTAATTTTTATATTTTGATAGACGAGATTGTTAAATCCGTTTAATTTTTTTTTTAATTTTCCTTCGTTTTTAAAACTTTTTTTTTTGTTTTTTTGTCTTTTGTGATATGAATCTGTGATTGTCCTATCGCTTATGCTATAAGGCTACATGCGCACGCTGCATCTTTGTGTTCACAAACTGCAGCCAAAATGCAGCCAAAACTGCACCTTGTCAGAGAGAGCCTGGAAATTGCTTGTAATTGTAGGTGTGTTTTTGCTGAGTTTTCAATGCGCTTTTCACAACATGCGTTTTTGCTGCGTTTTTGTGACAAATGTTGACAAAAATGCAGGAAGAATGAACATGCTGCATTTTTTTGGTCACAAACTTTTGACAAATAAAACGCTGACAAACTGTAATGTGCGCATAGCAAATGTGACTTCTCATAGACTTTGCTGGGAAGTCAAATGTCAGAAAGTTCTGACAACAAAACTGCACCCAAAAACGCAGCAAAAAACGCAGCATGCGCATGTAGCCTAAACTGTAATACTACAGCATTTACAGGCATACCATGACAGAGGTGACTGGGGCCTTAAGCCAGCTATAGTAATCCATCAGTGCACTATGATTGCATTGCAGGAGGCTATTGGAAATCCGTGCTTAGCACTGCGCGATACTCGATCGAGGTGCTCGGGCATGCTCGTTACTTGGCTGAATATTGCGTGTGCTCTAGAGTGCACCGCATGTTTTGCAGCTGCTACACAGCCAGTAAACATGCGGGAATTGCCTGCCATACACGGTAATGCCATACCATGTTGGCTCTCCACATCGTGTCATCTGGTCTTGTATGACACCTGGGGGCTCGATGCTCAACACACTGTCATCGGGAAGCAGTTCAGGGAGACTTGATCTAGGATGGAGAGCTTAGATTACAGCAGGGATTGTACACTTGCACCCTTTAGTGTCTTTTATGTGGCACTAGAGGGTGTTTTTAGTCTTGTTTAACCTAATAATTCAATAAATTATGGCATGGCATCCTGATAACTAGCCAAGGTAAAGCAGACCACTGCGGGCTGGTATTATCAGCCTGGGAAGGCCCATGGTCATTTTTCCCTTACCAGCCTAAAAAATATCAGCTTGCAGCCACCACAGAATTGGCACATCCATTAGATGCCCTAGTGCAGTGACAAACGAGATAATGGTAGTTGGGATTGATGTCAGCTGTGTAATGCCAGATGTCATCAAGCCCAGTGTTTAGTAATGGAAGGTTGCTGAACATAACCCCATTACTAACCAAGGAAGTGTAACGTGAAAACACACGAGGAATAAAATAGTTTATTTGAATAAAGGCTCCCCCCACACTTTCCCTGGTTCACCAATTTATCAGTAATTAAATAAAAAAAAAAAACACACAGAAAAAAAATTTAAATAAAAACTCCCCCAAATTATCCCTCGTTCACAAATTTATTATCAAAAATGTTCCCACAAACCTGCTCCATTGTGATCTACAATCCCTGACTTCAGTTCCAGTGACTGAATACCAGTAAAGTACGGATATTCACAGGCGCCAGGTAGTGACAACAATGCTCATCAGTGTCACTGGGTCTTGCTGAGCGCAGTGGTGAATTGGCGACTTTGATGAGAGGTGACATCACTACCTGGCACCTGTGAGTAGCTGTACTTCACTGCTATTCACAGTTGCTGGAGCTACATTTTGGGATTGTGGACTATAAATGGAACTTTGTGGGAACATTTTTGATAATAAATTGGTAAACAAGGGATAGTATGGGGGAGTCTTCATTCAAATAAACAATTTTTTCTTGTGTGTGCATGTTTTGTTTGTTTTTTATTACTGTTTTATTAATGTCTGATAGACACCTTTCCATTACTAACCCCTGGGATTGGTGCCAACTGACATTACACAACTGACATTACACAGCTGACATCAACCCCCTAAAATATCAACCTGATTGCCACTGCACTAGGGCAATCAAGAAGAGTCAGGCAAAGCACCAGTATTGATGCTCTAAGTCTGGGGCGACTGCTGACTGTTACTTTTGGCTAGAAAGGGACAAGTAACCATGTGACTTCCCAGTCTGATAATACCAGTCCACAGCTGTCGGTTTTAACTTGGCCGGTTATCAAAAATGGGGGGACCCCACGTAATTTTTTAAACTTTATTTATTTAGTTCCCAGCAGCGACCCAGGAGTCAGAGATGAGTCCAGGCATCTCCCCCATGCTGTTATTCCACTTGAGTGCTGTTTCCATCTATTTCAGAGATTTTCTGGCCCACCTGTTAGTTTTAAACAAAAATGCTTGAGTTTACCTTTGACTTCCATTATACTGATTACTTGAATCGAGTCCGTCCTAGCGTCCGACCTGCTCAATGTTCGAGTATTGAACACTCGAACATTTTAGTGCTCGCTTATCACTAATTATTAGATTTAAACCTTATCAACTTACGTTGTTCTTAAATTATAGGACCCAAGAATACTGTTCTGAAGTTTGTTGTAAAATTTTTCCCACCTGACCACACTCAACTTCAAGAAGAATTAACAAGGTTTGTGTTATACAATGTTTTTATTTTCCTTGCGCAGACCACTCTAATTCCAGTCTTATTACATTTGTTAAATTAATAAAGGGGGTTCTATGAAATTATTTTGTGCTCCCTACAGGATACCCATATACAGTGCTTTGGAAAGTATTCAAAGCCGTGAACATTTCTACAATTGTTTCACGTTACATCCAAAAATTTATATGTATTTTATTGAGATTTCATGTGATATACCAATACTAATTAGCAAGTATTTGTGAAGTATGAAGGAAATGATACACCGTTTTCTAAATATTTTAAAAATATAAATCTGAAAATTGTGAGTTGCATTTGTCTTCAACCCCCTGTAGTCTAATATCCCAAAATAAAATAATGAGCGTCCAATTAAATCCAGAAGTCCCCTAATTAGTACATGGAGTCCACCTGTGGGTAGTTAACTCTTAATATAACTACAGCTAGTCTGTAAAGGCCTCAGAGGTATGTTTGAGAAATTAAGCGATCAAAGCGTCATGAAAAGCAAGGAACACACCAGACAGGTCACTGATAAAATTATGGAGAACAGTTAAGCAGGGTTGTTATTTAAAAAAAAAATAAAAATAAATAGCCAAGAAAGGTGAGCACTAATCAGAGAAGCATTCAAGAGGCCCGTCGTCACTTTAGTGGAGAAGCAGAGATCCACAGCTCACGTGGTAGAATGACAATCGTATCACGCTCAAAGGTGAGTTTGAGCCAAGTATCATTTGCATATCGCATCCAATACCTTCACTAATGGGACCTCGACCTTAGTCGTCTACCCTGGCCTTTATGTAAGTGGCAAAAAGAAAGCCAATTTTTAAAGTAAGGTATAAGAAATCCTGTTTGCATCTAAGGGACACAGCTACCATGTGGCAGAAGGTGCTCTAGAGAGACTAAAGTAGACCGTTTCGGGCTAAATGCAAAACGCTATGTGTGATGGAAAACTAACACTCAACATCACCCTACAAACACTATCCTAACTATCAAACAAGGTGGTGGCAGCATCATGCTGTGGGGATTTGTTTCTTCGACAAGGAAGCTGGACAGAGTTGATGGGACTATGGATGGAGCTAATTACAGGGCAATCATGAAGGAAAACCTGTTAGAGGCTGCGGCGTAGGTTCACCTTGCAGCAGGAGGACCATAAACATGCAGCTTGAGCTACAATGGAATGGTTTAGATCAGTGATTCCCAAATTCCAGTCCTCACGGCCCCAACAGATCATGGTTTCAGGATTTCCTTAGCTTTGCACAAGTGATGCCATGATAATGCTTCACCTGTGCAATGCTAAGGAAATCGAGAAAGCATGACCTTTTGGGGGCCGGGAGGACTGGAGTTGGGAAACACTGGTTTAGATCAAAGCATATTCACGAGTGTGATTGGCCCAGTCAAAGCCCAAAGATGAGATCCTAGAGACATCCCAAAAGACTTGCAGCAGTAATTGCAGCATAATGGGGTTCTACAAAGTATTGATTAAGATGGGCTGAATACAAATGCCCGTCACAATTTTCAGATTTATATTTTTAAAATTTTTAGAAAACCATATATCATTTCCTTTACGCTTCACAAATGCTTACAAATGTGTTGGTATATTACATGAAATTCTAATAAAATACTTTTAAATTTGTGGGTTTAATGTAAACAAAATGTGGGAAAATTCATGGGGTATGAGTACTACTTCAAGACATTGTAGAATATATTTTTTACTACACTTTATATTTTCTAATATGCCTAGGTGTTTAACCTGTACATTGTCTGCCCTACAAACCAGATGTGTTACCAGCATGTTTTATAATCCCAATAACTGCACAAGGTTGGAGTTATGGACCGGAGCAGTAAAAGACTAATTTCTGTAATGTCCATATAAGAATGAACCGACTTTAGAAATTAAAGATTTGTAAAAACTAACAATTTTAAGGACCACTGCTTAGTTTAGAAGAATGTTGGCTTGGCAAGTTATGAATCATGAGAACATGGCCAGCTGGCAGCTCTTTTATGGCTTTTAGAAGTTGTTCAGCAATTTTGGCAATGTGCACTGCACAGCACAGATCTGCCTACTTAAAGGAGGGCATTATTTGTTGTTGTTTTCAAATGTTTCATCATGATGTGCGAGATTTATTAAAACAAAAATGGCATTCAGTCTGAAATTGGAAAAGAAAAAAGTTTTGTAGATTAATGTGTCCTTCCGATGGATAAAGAAAAAAAAAAGTCCGTTGCATTTCTGCCTTCCCCAGATTTCTGACCCTGTGCTGCACAAGTAAACATGGCCTTGTTTAGGGACTAAACATTGATATCACAGATTTAAACTGTGTGCAATGAATTACAGATAAAGAACTGTGGAGGGGGATCTGTGGACTTGCTGACAAAAACTATCTGCGGGTAATTACCAGGAGGTCAGAACATCAGCTCTGGACCTCAAAACATTCTAAAGAAAAAAAAGACAGACAAATCATCTCAATTTCAAATAAAATCAAATAAATGTATAAATGCTCACAAGACCAAGGAAAAGTCAGTGGTGCAGTCTAGGACAGCCGCCAATATTTTTTTTTTTTAAAACTATTATTCAAATTTGGCTTGTTAAAGTGGTTGTAAGAGAAAAGAAAGGAGGACATCTTTTTGTTGCAGAACAGCCTCCTGTTTTTTCCAGACATCTGTTGTGTTTACCGGGGTGTAGTCGTATGTTTATTATAAATTATATATTGGACAGCCATTCCTCAATCCATAGGTTTCCTATTTTAAAGTAATAAAGCTTATCTTCACCTCTTGCACCTTTACAGTGGTGCCAACACTGTCTTCCAACATTGCGTGTCAGTGTGACGTCACAAGATCCTGGTGGCCAATCAGCGGCTTCACTCTCTCCGCCTTTGGATAAAATCGCTTACATCTGGTGGAAGTGAGCATTGCAACCCCCCTTTCTTCCTTTGGATGTGATTGGCTGCCGGAAAAGCGTGACTTCACACTGATACACAATGCCTAGAGAGAGAGTGCCGGAATGGTGCTGGAGGTGAGCATAAGCTTCATTATTTTTAAAAGGGGAAACCTACTGATTAAGAAATGGTTGTCCCAGTAGGGGACAATCCCTTTAAGATTTCATACCACAATCAACCCATGAAGAAAAACATATCCCTTTATGTGATCTCAGGCAATAGTATATTCATCTATGCATCATAGAAGTCTACATCAGAGAGGCATCTTTAGAAGTGTCAAAAGGGGAAGATTTGCTGTAAGAGGCCTATACTAATGAAACACCATTGTTTTTTATCTACCTACATTGCTTATTTAGTTGTGTAAATTGTACTTATTTATTACGCTATGGCGCCAATTCATCATTGCTTGATTCACCGTTTTTAATGGAGTAACTTGCTTCTTTTTTGTGGTTGTAGTATTTGTGACTTATTCTTTTATATATTTGCACCACTTTTAAGTTGTCTTTCTTCTTTTTCTCCAAACAGCTTTTTTTGATCCAGATTTTTTAGATTGAGGCATGAAATGTGACTCTTTCAGATGTTTTTTTGTAGGAAGGCTTCTGGAGGAGTTTTAACTTTGAAGAAATTGAAGACTTTTGAGACCTTTAGTGCTTAAATGTCACAAAAAATGGCCAAATAAAAAAAAAAAAAAAAAAAAAAGTGCCTTTGAAGAACATACACCATGTTGAAGCATTTGTCGCAAAAAAAATAAAAGTGCGGCAGTAAATTGCAAATGAAGAATCAGGCCCTAATATCTGTGTGCACTAGAAAATGGAATTTTTTTAAGAAAATTCCACATCCTCTGAAAGATTACCGCACCTGCAGTAAAAAAAACCGCAGCAAACAGCACCCGAATACCGAATGCGGATTTACCGCGGTTTGCCGCAGTTTTTCCACAGGTTGTTCCCTGCGGTATTTTACCATTATTTGTGGCAAAAACGTCAGGCACCTGCGTAAAAGAAGTGACATGCACATTAATTCCGCGGCAAAACCCGCAAGGGTAAAAAAACGCAGTGTGCGCGCAGCATTTTTTAATCCCCATAGCTTTTGCTGGGGAATGACCGCAGAAAGGTTAACATTTTCTGAAGCATTCCTTCAGTGAAATCCACAGCAATTCCTCGGTAAAATCCGCAGCGTGCATACAGGGCCTAAAGTGCTAACTCTTTATTTCTTTGACTCAAAATAATTTCTGTTCTTTGAATTGCTGATTATTTACGAGTAGGTCTAAGAGTGATTGACACACAATATGTCTGCACAATGTATTTTTTCCCCACCATTTGTGTTTTACTGTATTTAAACCAATTTGTTTTCTTAACACCTTGGAAATGTTTTGTCAGTAAATATCTCAATTTTATTGTCATAAGTTATGTTGTTTCTGCAAAAAGAACACAACAACCTACTGATACACATAAATATAGGGCAGAGGGCATCCCTCTCATTGGTTAAAGGGAATCTGTCCGAAGGTTTTTGCTGCCTCATCTGAGAACCGCATGATGTACTGAAAGAGATCTTGAATCCAGTGATGTATCACTTAGATTACTGGGTGCAGCTGTTCTGACACAATCAGAATTTTTATATATAGCCATACAGTGCTGGCCAAAAGTATTGGCACCCCTGCAATTCTGTCAGATAATACTCAGTTTCTTCTTGAAAATGATTGCAATCACAAATTCTTTGGTATTATCTTCATTTAATTTGTCTTCAATGAAAAAAAAAAAAAATTGTCAAAGCCAAATTGGATATAATTCCACACCAAACATAAAAAGGGGAGGGGGACAAAAGTATTGGCACTGTTTGAAAAATCATGTGATGCTTCTCTAATTTGTGTAATTAACAGCACCTGTAACTTACCTGTGGCACCCAACAGATGTTGGCAATAACTAAATCACACTTGCAGCCAGTTGACATGGATTAAAGTTGACTCAACCTCTGTCCTTGTGTGTACCACATTGAGCATGGAGAAAAGAAAGAAGACCAAAGAACTGTCTGAGGACTTGAGAATCCAAATTGTAAGGAAGCATGAGCAATCTCAAGGCTACAAGTCCATCTCCAAAGACCTGAAAGTTCCTGTGTCTACGGTGCGCAATGTCATCAAGAAGTTTAAAGCCCATGGCACTGTGGCTAACCTTCCTAGGTGTGGAAGGAAAAGAAAAATTGACGAGAGATTTTAACGCAAGATTGTGAGGATGGTGGATAAAGAACCTCGACTAACATCAAAACAAGTTCAAGCTGTCCTGCAGTCCGAGAATACAACAGTGTCAACCCGTACTATCCGTCGGCGTCTGAATGAAAAGGGACTGTATGGTAGGATACCCAGGAAGACCCCACTTCCTTCCCCGAGACATAAAAAAAGCCAGGCTGGAGTTTGCCAAAACTTACCTGAGAAAGCCTAAAACGTTTTGGAAGAATGTTCTCTGGTCAGATGAGACAAAAGTAGAGCTTTTTGGGAAAAGACATCAACATAGAGTTTACAGGAAAAAAAAAAAAAAAAGAGGCATTCAAAGAAAAAAACACGGTCCCTACAGTCAAACATGGCGGAGGTTCCCTTATGTTTTGAGGTTGCTTTGCTGCCTCTGGCACTGGACTGGTTGACCGTGTGCATGGCATTATGAAGTCTGAAGACTACCAACAAATTTTGCAGCATAATGTAGGGCCCAGTGTGAGAGAGCTGGGTCTTCCTCAGAGGTCATGGGTCTCAAAATGGCAGTTTGGAGAAGGCCCCCTTCAAATCTCAGGGACCTGGAGCAGTTTGCCAAAGAAGAATGGTCTAAAATTCCAGCAGAGCATTTTAAGAAACTCATTGATGGTTACCGGAAGTGGCTGTTCGCAGTTATTTTGGCTAATGGTTGTGCAACCAAGTATTAGGCTAAGGGTGCCAATACTTTTGTCTGGCCCATTTTTGTAGTTTTGTGTGAAATGATCAATGATTTGATTTTTGTTTCATTCTCCTTTGTGTTTTTTCATTGCAAGCAAAATAAATGAAGATAATAATATCCAAGAATTTGTGATTGCAATCATTTCCAAGAAGAAACTGAGTATTATGTGACAGAATTGCAGGGGTGCCAATATTTTTGGCCAGCACTGTATAGCAGAACTGAGAGATGTCCTGCCCACAACGGGCTCTCTATAGAGATTGTATATTGACATTGAGGTATCGGAGAAGGGGGCATGCCAGACTGCCGTGTTATTGACATTGTAGTCCAAGCAATGATAAGTCCTGCTGCTTAAAGAAACATAGCACAACCGATCAGACCTTGACAAGACAGGGATCCCTGAATTTTCTGTGTTAGCCCTTGCAGCATTATGTCTGTAATTACATAGTAAAAACCTGCTAACAGATTCCCTTTAAATAGCTGCATATAAAATTGTGGCTTGGACCATTCTTCCAGCAGCTGACTGATACAAGTCATGGAGCTCTAATATTGACTTGCACATTCGATGGGGTTAGTATCTCCAGGGTTAGCACATTAGGGAGCTGTATTCCAGTTTTGTGCTGTCTTCCTATTATCCTAATATCATTCAGCTCTGAGACACAAGTGGGAGTTCATGTAAATCAATGAGTTCTTGTCTGGGAAAAAAATTACACGCAGAGTTTGAAGCTGACAGCCGCTGTTTGCATTTTTCATGCACTGATTAATAGTGCTCGTGTCTGACAGACAAAGCCGCTCACTAGATTATTGACTTGACAAAAATTTCCCCAAGACACTAATAACCATTGTTACTTTCAGAAATTCATAGAAGGTTAATTTGTTCTGTCTTCCTGTCAAGCAGCATGATTTTAGTGAAAGTCTTATCCTGTACAGTTTTGTATTAAAAGAAATCTGGCAGGAGATTTATGCTGCCGAAACCACAGGCAGCTTGAATTAGACGCCGGATGCTTTATTACCGTCTTGTGTGTCTTACTCTGAAACACGGTAGAGATTCAGAGAACACATTCTTTGAAATGTCAGCCGAAAACTGTGTCTCCAAAAGACTGGTGACCAACAGCTTCCTCTTCGCTAGACTGTCAGGTATCCTTCTATACACACACTCATGGGCAGACCTATCATCTTAAAAGAGATGAGCAGTATCTCTCCGGCCTCTTGGACTAGTCATCCTGAGATGCATGGTGCTTATCAACTCTTCAAAGTTTGTATTCTCTGTCACACTGCAGCATTTCAGAGTAAAACGTACATGGCTGTAATAACGCAGCAAGCTTCTGATTTATGCTGCCTGCGTTGGGATTCTCTTTAGTTCTGCAGGTTCTCAGAAGATGCTTTCATTATTCTGCTACTATCATACTGGATCTTGGGGTCACCCAGACAATTTAGTCATTTCCATGAACAATCATACTTTATTTTCTATTCATTATGCAACTCATTTGATAAATATAGTCCAGACATTGACGAGGTTAGAAATAATGATTTTTACTTGAAATAGTAATTTTCTCCTTCAAATTTTGCTGTTGGCACAGAATGCTCCTCTGCAGCTATAACAGCTTTGCAGACCTTTGGCATTCTAGCTGTTAATTTGATAAATTAATCTGGAGATAATTCCCCCCATGCTTCCAGAAGCCCCTCCCACAAGTTGGATTGGCTTGATGGGCACTTTTTGTGTACCATACAGTCAAGCTGCTCCCACAAGCGCTCAATAGGGTTGAGATCTGGTGACTGGTCTGGCTACTACATTACAGATAGAATACCAGCTGTCTGTTTCTTCCCTAAATAGTGCATGCATAATTTGGAGGTGTGCTTTGGGTCATTGTCCTGTTGCAGGATGAAATTGGCTCCAATCAAGCACTGTCCACAGGGTGTGGCATGGCATTGCAAAATGGATTGATAGCCTTCCTTATTCAAAATCCCTTTTACCTTGTACAAATCTCCCACTTTACCAGCACCAAAGCAACCCCAGACCATTACATTACCTCCACCATGCTTGACAGATAGCGTCAGGCATTCTTCCAGCATTTTTTCAGTTGTTCTGCGTGTCATAAATGTTCTTCTGTGTGATCCAAACACCTCAAGCTTCGATTTGTCTGTCCATAACACTTTTTTTCCCAATATTTCTCTGTCCAATGTCTGTTCTTTTGCCCATATTAATCAGTTCCTTTTATTAGAAAGTCTCAGATATGGCTTTTTCTTTGCCACTCTGCCCTGAAGGCAAGCATCCCAGAGTCGGCTCTTCACTGTAGACGTTGACACTGGTGTTTTACGGGTACTATTTAATGAAGCTGCCAGTTGAGGACCTGTGAGGCATCGATTTCCCATACTAGAGACTCTAATGTACTTCTCTTGTTGCTCAGTTGTACAGTGGGGCCTCCCACTTCTCTTTCTACTCTGTTTAGAGCCTGTGTGTGCTCTCTGATGGGAGTAGTACATACCGTTGTAGGAAATCTTCAGTTTCTTAGTAATTTCTCGCATGAAATATCCTTAATTTCTGAGAACAAGAATAGACTGTTGCGTTTCACATGAAAGTTCTCTTTTTCTGACCATGTTGAGAGTTTAAAGGAACCAACAATTGTACTGCTCCAGATTCTCAACTAGCTCAAGGGAAGGTCAGTTTTATAGCTTCTCTAGTCATCAAAACTGGTTTCAGCTGTGCTAACATACTTGCACAAGGGTTTTCAATGGATTTCTAAACATCCGTTAGCCTTCTAACAGTGTAAGATGTTAAATACTGTTTGTATAGAGTCTAGTGCAAGTGTACAAGGGAAACACAGAGACACAGGTTTGCTAAACAGTTCTTCATACAAGTAAGTGCACAAAACATGAAGGGTTAAACAGTTGCAGGGTGCAGAGGCTGGGAACAAATTAACCCTAGAACGCGCAACCATAGAAATCTAATATAGAAACAAGTGACCTAGCAGGCCTGCGAGGCCCCAGGTATGCATTCTAGGGTTAAGCAGGAATGGATCCTCAAAGTTCAGCAGAAGTGTCAAAGTATAATTCAGTCTCTCTTACTGTACTTGTAAACGTCCATGGCAGAGCAGAAAGGTTCCTGTGTGGACACAAGTTCCAGGGATCCAAAACAGAGGATGGCAGAAAAGTAGTTATTCCAAAGACTTCAGGAGATCAGGTTACAGGCAGACTGCAAACAGGATTCAGAAGCACTGGTCCATCAGCTGAGATGGCTTAAGCAGGTAATTGGCAGAGAACAGGGCGGGAACATAGAAGCTGAGGAATCCATATTGACTGAGGGCAAAGGTGAGGGCAACAGAACAGGAAGCAAGATGGCCAATGAAGAAAAAACAGCTTAAAGCAAAATGACAAAACAAGGCAAAAAGTCAGAAAACCTCACACACAGCAAACACAATGGTACCATTAGAACACTGGAGTGGTGGTTGTTGGAATGGGCCTCTATACACCTATATAGAAATTGCATTCAAAACCAGACGTTTGCAGCTAAAATAGTCATCTACCACATTAACAATGTATAGAGTATATTTCTGTATAATTTAATGTTAGCTTTGAAAAAAATGTGCTTTCCTTTCAAAAATTAGGAAATATCTAAGTGACCCCAAACTTTTGAACGGTAGTGTGTGTGTGTATATATATGTATGTATGTATATGTGTGTGTGTGTGTGTGTGTGTGTGTGTGTGTATATGTATGTATATGTGTATATATATATATATATATAATATATATATAATGTATGTATGTGTGTGTGTATATATATATATATATATATATATATATATATATATATATATATATATATATGTTATATATATAATCAATAATCAACAAAGTTTTAATTTTTTAAATGCCAATAGTTCAGGATCTAATTATACATTTCCTCTGCAGACCCATGTTATGAAGATGTGATTTGAATAAGGCTTGGGGTTCACACATTATTCAAAGCTCACTTAAAGGGAATCTGTCACCAGGTTTTAACAACCCCATCTCAGACCAGCCAGAGTTAGGAACAGAGACTCTGATTCTTGTGAAATGTCACTTACTAGGCTGCATGTTGTATTTTATATAATCACGGTTCATCATCTGCTGCAGATCGAACGGTTAGGCTGAGCTCTGTATAACACCGCCCCACCACTGATTGACAGTTGTCTGTGTGCACTGTGAATAGGTAGAAAGCATCCAATCAGTAGTAGGGGCAGAGTAATACAGAGCTCATGAAAATGGAGGACTATATGTCATGAGGTTTACCTATTTTTTAATCTGCAGATAAAACTGTTCTCTCATCAAAACTACAGAAAGGAACCCAGTAAGTGAAGCATTACTAGAATAAGGTGCTCTGCCCCCATGTTATGCTGTTTTCAGAATAGGTGAAAAATATCTGGTTTCCGATTCCCTTTTGTGACTGGGTCCTTCTCCCATATCACACAATCAACAGAGCGAGAGATGGCTGTAGAATCCAAAGAGCATTTATTCCAGACAAATCAAATGGTCCATAACATAATCCACAAAACTGAGGGTAAAATTAGTAACGAAACACGAATATAGTCCAGTAAGCGATAAATATCCAGGTCTCTCTGAGAATCACAGCTTCTCCCAGAGTATCAATCCTTCTCTCTTCAAGTTCTCAAACAGACTGCCTGAATCTCCCAGGTAAGCACAGAGGTTGGGTGGGTCCCAGGCCCCTTCCCCCAAACTTAGGAACAGGAACACTACAGGGGGTGATTACCTACATGCAATACAATGTACACACAAGCAGTACAAATATTGGACAGTGAACCAAGCTTAAAATACGAATCTGCACATGATACACCTCCCCCCATATCCCACCATCACACCTTTAATTTTTTCATTTTTTTTTTATACCTGCATAATGCTCTGTGTTTATGCAAGTGTTGACTTAAATGGTGCATACCATAGCACTGGAAAGTGGACTTGTGGTTCTCCATTAAGGGTGTTCCAAGAACATGTCTAGCACTTGTGCAGCTTTGAGCTTCACTAAAAAACACCCACAAAGGCTCTGATTTATCAAGAATAGCGTTTTGCATGCTTGTCTTAATGAAAGGCCCCCTAGAATAAGATGCACCGAATTCATTAAGAAGCATTCCACTTTAAGGAATTTGGCACATTTTTCAACTGCTGGTCATCACCTCCAGAAAACGTTGCATACATTTCCATCATAATTTTGTGTATTGAATTCTAATGAATTTTTCTGGCTTACTTGGCCACTCCCTGTCACCCCAGAGTTCTTCAGAATTTTCAAACAGTGGGCTGA
The DNA here is from genome assembly GCF_048569485.1 of Anomaloglossus baeobatrachus. NCBI lineage: Eukaryota > Metazoa > Chordata > Amphibia > Anura > Aromobatidae > Anomaloglossus > Anomaloglossus baeobatrachus. The sequence goes on along the minus strand of NC_134354.1, from coordinate 566,566,720 downwards.
GTTAGCCAGGACTGGTGCCAAAAGTCGGAAAACGTTATGCAAGTTCAAGTTGCTATAAAATTGTTCATTTCAAGTACTTTTATACCAGATTCTGAAAAAGCATCCTGATGTATCGGACCCAAAGTCTTAGGCCTCGCTCTCATTAGCGTACAGCTTCCGATGTGATGTGCTAATGACAGTCAGCTAAAGCTCTGCTGCGAGCGGGAGCCAAGTGCCATCTACTGTGCTCCGTTTCTCTCACATACAGGAATCAAAGCACAGATGAGGATAAGATGGAGAGATTAATTTCTCGCTCTTCTTCATTGCCTGTTTCTGCGTATATCACACTGCATTTGAATGTCATCTGAGTGCAGTCCGATGTTTCATATGCATCCATAGACTTGTATGGGGCGTGTGATCCTAGACACAGCACATTTTTTTTATCATTTACAATAGGTCTTGTTTCTGCACATTTTTCTCCTTGTCTTCTGTATTCTTTTTTTTTTTTTTTGTAAATTCTTTATTTAACTGCCTTATTGTGTAACATTGGTGCGAGTGCATTGATGTTTTGATGTGTTATTGGATTGCACTCGTCCGTATTAATCGCAAGTGGGAGCGTGGCTTTAACCAGGAACTAGTCAGGTAATAAAATTATACGTTACATTAGTGAATAATATCTGTGAACACCGCACATAAAACCTAACAACAAGATAAACTATAGACAGGCTCACCAAAGACAGACTGTTCAACATGAGAAATTCAGACTGAAATTTTTCCATAGGAATATTACCGCTAGCTATGATATACCTACTATCTGACTTACTACTGGTATTCTATGTTGATTCTTTAAATTCAGTTAGATTTCACACTTCTAATTTTAATCTGCTCTAAAACATGTTAGCAATTGGTTGTGACAGCCAGTTTGGGTCAGGGTAACTCTGAGAACATGTGGCTATTTTTGGAAATGGTTCTGTACAAATTATATATGGTAACTCTCCAAACAAGAAAGGTTGTTGGTGTGTGCATCCACAATGCCAGTGTCTGTGCACTTTTGGCTCATAGATATTTCTGTACCTTGACTAATCACATCACCTCTAATGCTGCCTTCTTTTTTCGGTAGGTACCTCTTTGCTCTTCAAGTGAAACAGGATTTAGCACAAGGCAAGCTAACATGTAACGAAAGCAGCGCAGCACTCCTCATCTCACACATTGTACAGTGTAAGTTGTTATATCTTTATATACTCTGTATACAGGGTGGGCCATTTATATGGATGCACCTAAATAAAATAAAAATGGTTGGTGATATCAACTTCCTGTTTGTGGCTAATTATTATAAGGGAGGGGGGAAACTTTTCAAGATGGGTAGTGACCATGGCAGCCATTTTGAAGTAGGCCATTTTGGATCCAACTTTATTTTTCCCAATGGGAAGAGGATCATGTGACACATCAAAGGTATTGAGAATTTCACAAGAAAAACTGGTGTGCTTGGTTTTAACGTAACATTATTCGTTCATTAGTTATTTACAATTTTATGCCCACTTATAAAATGTGTTCAAAGTGCTGCCCATTGTGTTGGATTATCAATGCAACCCTCTTCTCCCACTTTTGAGACACTGATAGCAACACCACAGAAGAAATGCTAGCAAAGGCTTCCAGTATCCGTTGTTTCAGATGCTGCACATCTTGTATCTTCACAGCATAGACAATTGCCTTCAGATGAACCCAAAGATAAAAGTCTAAGATAGTGAGATCGGGAGACCTTGGTGGCCATTCATCTGGCCTACGATGACCAATCCATTTTCCAGGACACTGTTCATGTAGGAATCTTCGGACCTGACACACATAATGTGATGGAACACCACCTCAAGTTGATATCAATTGATACCAACCATTCCCATTTTATTTAGGTGTATCCATATAAATGGCCCACCGTGTGTGTGTGTGTGTGTATATATATATATATATAGATAGATAGATAGATAGATAGATAGAGATATATAATGTTGTGACTGACTTTCTCAAAGGGAATCTCTCACCAGGTATTTGCTATACCATCTGAAATCAACATAATGTCAGGGGAAGGGAACGTGATTCCAGCAATGTATTGTTCACTAGGCTGGTTGCTATAATTGTACAAAATCTGCTGCAGAAGTACCAGTTCTGAATGCTGAGCTCTTTATAACCCCACCTCCACCACTAATTGGCAGCTTTCAGCCTATGCACTCTGTATACAGAAAGCTGTCGTAGGCATAAAGTTGGAGGGGGCTAGGTTAAACAGAGCTTGTGAATGACTACATGCAGCAGGTTTACTAGTCCTCTAGTGATAATCTGCTACAGTGATTTTATGACAACTATAGCAAAGAGCCCAATAAGTGACACATTGCTTGAATCAAGCTCTCTGCACCTACATTATGTTGCACGCATATTAGAGAGCAAAAAAATCTGATGTGAGATACCCTTTATCCTGGCCTGTCACCCTTTTAGAAGGAATAGCGGGAAGAATTTTCCATTTTTATTCCAAATTGAGAAAATGAAAATACATCTACATAGAACGATACTGGTGATGCAGAGAAAGCTGCTGCAAAAAAACCTGCATATTATTTAAAATTGCTACCCGCACAAAGAATATTTCTACAACTTTCTATGAAAAAAAAGCATGTTACCATTCCAAAAGTAAATATGGGGATGTTGGAACAAAAAAAAACTTTATAGAAAACCCCCCACAAATATGGCAATGTCTAAAGGCCCCGTTACACGCAGCGACGTATCTAACGATATATCGCCGAGGTCACGGATCCCGTGACGCACATCCGGCATCGTTAGTGACGTCGTTGCGTGTGACACCAACGAGCGGCCGTTAACGATGGAAAATACTCATCAAATCGTCCATCGTTGACACGTCGTTCATTTTCAAAAAATCATTGATTGTTGCGCACGCAGGTTGTTCGTCGTTCCCGAGGCAGCACACATCGCTATGTGTGACACCTTGGAAACGACGAACTACAGCTTACCTGCAGCCGCCGGCAATGAGGAAGGAAGGAGGTGGGCGGGATGTTAGAGCCGCTCATCTCCGCCCCTCCGCTTCTATTGGGCGTCCGCTTAGTGACGTCGCTGTGACGCTGCACGAACCGCCCCCTTAGAAAGGAGGCGGTTCGCCGGCCACAGCGACGTTGCTAGGCAGGTAAGTCCGTGTGATGGCTCCTAACGATATTGTGTGCCATGGGCAGCGATTTGCCCGTGACGCACAAATGATGGGGGCGGGTGCTTTCCCCAGCGACATCGCTAGCGTCGCTGCTTGTCAAGCCCCCTTTAGAAAAAAAAATGCATGTTGTGATTGCATATTCTGAATGAGGTTTTAGGCTATGTTCACACACTGCATCTTTTACTGCATTTTTGGTGCACTTTTGAGGTCACAAAGATGCACCTACATGCATGCATTTCCTTCTCCCAGCAAAGTCTATGAGATTTCTATTTTGCTGTCCATACTATGCATCTTGTTCTGGCTGCATCTTGGCTGCGTTTTTGAAAATGCCGCATGTCAATTCTTTTTGCATTTTTCCAGCGTTTTTGAGCCTTTCCAGTCAATAGATTTGACTTTAAAAAACGCATTGGGCAAAATGCAGTAAAAATGCAGTATAAGTTTTTGCCACGGTGCGTCTTTTGGGGTTAAAACGAAGCATCTTTGTGGCTAGAAAAGATGAAGTGTGTGAACATAACCTTTCTTTGACGTAAGAAAAAGTACCAACTCATATGAATACTGGTACAGGAGGAAGCCTCTGATGTCTGATATGGAGCATAACTTTCACACTTTGGCATAGTTAGAAGAAACACAAAAATAAAAGCTGTGAAAAGTTTGATTTTTACATTATTAGTACTAAATATAATCTGTATTGCTAAATATACTGTAGATAATTGATCATGTCACATAACTGTATTATATACAGGGCGGCACGGTGGCTCAGTGGTTAGCACTGCAGCCTTGCAGCGCTGGGGTCCTAGGTTCGAATCCCACCAAGGACACCATCTGCAAGGAGTTTGTATGTTCTCTCAGTGTTTGCGTGGGTTTCCTCCGGGTTCTCTGGTTTCCACCCACACTCCAAAGACATACAGCTAGGGAATTTAGATTGTGAGCCCCAATGGGGACAGTGTTCCTGATGTATGTAAAGCGCTGCGGAATATGTTAGCGCTATATAAAAAAAAATAAAGAAAAAAAAAAAAAAAGATATATAGTATATCGCTTCTACTTATGTGTGCTTGTACTTATTTGATAATTATTACTTTGACGCTCTTTTCTCTTTTCTAAACTAGCTGAAATTGGAGATTTTGATGAGGCTGTTGACCGGGAACATTTATCCAAAAATACTTACATGCCCCAACAAGAAGCTCTGGAAGAAAAGATTATGGATTACCATCGGAATCACTTGTGAGTGTTTGCTGGCAGTATGTTATTATAGTAATACCTTTTCTTCATAGAGATGAGCAATAATACACTACAATAGGCAAATGTTCACAAATTTATATAATTTGAGCCCAAAATAAATTTAATAAAAGTAAATTGAGCTGGATATATAGTGATTATCTTATGTGACAATCTTTGCTATAGTGCCAGCAGGTGACAGATAAGGGGGCTTTACACGTGAAAGCACCTGCCCCCGTCGTTTGTGCATCATGGGCAAATCGCTGCCTGTGACGCACAATATCGCTAGTACCCGTCACACATACTTACCTTCCTAGCGACGTTGTGGGCGGCGAACAGCCTCTTTTCTAAGGTGGCGGTCCGTGCGGCGCTCCTGGGGTGTCACACGTAGCGATGTGTGCTGCCTCAGGAACGACGAACAACCTAAACGAGCAACGACATTTGGGAAATGGACGACGTGTCTACAATTAACGATTTGGTATTTTGCATCGTTAGCTGTTGCTCGTACGTGTCACACGCAACGACGTTGCTAACGAGGCTTGATGTGCGTCACGAATTTCGTGACCCCCAACGACATCTCGTTAGCGATGTTGTTGCGTGTAAATCCCCCCTTTAAGCTAATAACTGTGAAGTCCATGTATATAACAAAAAAATAAAAAGGCTGTGCACTTACAAAAACATTTACATTTTATCACCCTTCGGTTTGATTGTTCCTGACTGTCTTTCGCTTCTGCTGTGATAACATGCCGTACATGCACATGTAACTTCTGCAGACATTCATTGTCCTCAGCCATCTTGTGCCATACCTGCAGGCATCACAGCTGAGACCAAAGATTGTCTGCAGTGGTCATGGGCAGGGAAAGGCTTGCAGGGAGACCACTAATTTGTTTCAATACATTGCTCTGCTTCTGTAACTGCTTTTTGACATAAGTAACATTTGTCAATTTACCGTCTACAGTGGACAGACCCCAGCTGAATCCGATTTCCAGCTTCTGGAGGTTGCCCGCCGTTTGGAGATGTATGGCATCAGACTGCATCCAGCCAAGGATAGGGAAGGCACTAAAATTAACCTTGCTGTTGCCAACACAGGAATTCTAGTATTTCAGGTTTGATTTATTTGATTGCCATATTGTTCACAATTGTCATATTTTTCCAGACCAACCTAGCCTGTACGTTTCATTTAAGCAGTCGTCACCTCATAAGCAAACAGATTCCTTAACGCAAATGATCCCTTTCTTAAATTGTAATCAATAGGAGAAAGTGCTCAGACCAATGACATATTTGATAAACTCAGTGTGAGCAGAGATTTAGCAAGCTATGAGCACTGGAGCCACAGTAAATATTTCCTGAAAACTCAATTAAATGTATTTGTGATTTTGTCATGATTATTTTACACACTAGACTATCTCATAAAGTAGCTTTATAGCTTTAGGTGTGTAATATAGTGTCAGTTAATATGTTCAACATGATGGTGAACACTGATCCCCAAATACACCCACCAATGGAGGCACCCAGCACCCCCACCGATTAGCTGTTCCTGGTGCCTGTGGCGGGCAGAAGTGATCAGTCATGGATTTGCACAGCTCCGTCAATTGCATGATGAGTAGTGGTGGATCTTCAGCACCCCGCTGCCGCCACTACACAGTGACGAACCTGTGCTCTTATGCAGCTAAGCACATTTAGCTGTCACTGGCAACAGCTGATCGGTGGAGGCCTTTAGGTGTCATACACCCACCAATCTGGTAGTGATAACCTTTCCTAAGGATAAGCCATCAATATTAAAGTAACGGAAATGCCTTTTAAGTACCTCCGTGGCGGACGAAGATGTAACATTAATCACATGGTCTTTCTCTACTGCATAGACTAAAAATGAAGCTGTCTATTGCATATTGATTTCGAGGACAAACTTTAATACAGCAAAGGTTGTTTCAAATTTGGCTCCCTCCAGTGACTATTAATAGTATGTTTGTATTAGTTGTTGGCAACGGACTGCTTCTGAAAGACTTTCATAGGACAAAGAATTGGAAACTCATCAGATTTATCTAGAAATGTTATTGTACAATAATTTATTTCTGTTACTCTTGCATTTAACACTTGCTTTCTACAGGGCCACACCAAAATTAATGCATTTAACTGGGCAAAAGTACGAAAGCTAAGTTTCAAGAGGAAAAGATTTCTTATTAAGTTACGTCCAGATGCAAATGTAAGTAACAAATATCGATACTGTCCATTGTACAGTTCTCCATGCCATCCAGTGTTTGATATACCTTATATATGGCACACTGGAATGTATAATTTATGACCTATTATATATATACGACCCTTCAGCTATTTTTCTTTTTTTCTTTTCTTTTGTGCTTCACCATCCTTTTCAGTATTAGCACTTCCCCAGAATACACCTAAATACGAACGACTTTTGATATTACACAAGGTTACTTGAACATTGCTGTTCTATATACCATATCATTATTTGTGCTGATGCCCAGTATCACAATACTTTATCCATATCACGTACATTTATCTGTTGTAAAATGCTCAAAAAGAGCAATGAAAAATGATTTTTGATGATTAAAAAATTAAACCAAAATTAAAGTATTGATGAAGAAAAAAAAAGAATAAATAACATGAAAAATTCTATAAAACACTGAGGGAGGTTATTGATACTTGCTACTCCTGCCTTGGAACAGTTTTGTTTTACAGGTAAATGCATGCAGCATAGGCCACTACCAGTGGCGCATGATGATTTGCAACAGTGGCACATTTATTTATCTCCTTGCTTGTGATCATATAGAATTTGTTGTCCTCTTTTCTTGAGTGATCATTACTTTTTATCTTTGTGCTCAGAGTTCTTACCAGGATACTTTGGAATTCATGATGGCCAGTCGGGATTTCTGCAAATCATTCTGGAAGATATGTGTTGAGTACCATGCCTTTTTCAGGCTCTTTGAGGAACCCAAACCAAAGCCAAAGCCAGTTCTTTTCAGCCGAGGTTCTTCTTTTAGATTTAGGTAGGTCTTGTATTCATCAGATTAAATGTTAAGCAAGTAATGTAGGTTATGGATCTGCTCCATATTTGGCAAAGATATTGTTACCCTAGCACTAATCTTCTGTATACTTTTTTGCTGGTCTCACTTTTACCATTATGTCAGAGTGAACATGGTAGCTTTTTTCCTCTTAAGTAGGATTTAGTCCAAACTCCTTAATTAAAGGGGTGGTCCAGCACCTAAAATGTTATTCCTAAATATCTATCTTTACACCCTAACAAGTATTGTAATTTGCTGCATCACATTACACTGCACTTCTCGCAATGTAGCTAGTCCCTAGATGTGTATATTTTTCTTTTTTTTTTGGTGCACTCTGGTGACGTTTTGTTTGAAAGGAGTCTGAAACATGATGTTACAGGAGGCTGGAGCTGCACTTACTTCCCGCAGTGTCTTTCACCCTATTCAAACAGAACATCACCTGGGCTTGATGATGCAGTTACTTACTAGTTTCTTGCATCGCCGCCCACTGAAGATGGCCAGGATCCATGGAGAGAGATGCTGTGGGAGATGAGTGTGCAGCGCTAGAACTCTGCTTCTATCTCCACTGCAGTCATAGCTTTTGTGAAAGAAGATGTTGTCAGGGCCAGAGCTATAATTAGTGAGTGACACCAGCGCTGCTCCACAGCTTCTAACATTGCCCTCAAATGAATAGTTAGCAGAGGGCGGCACTGGTGTCATTCACTGCTTTTATCACTGCCTTCAAATGAATCCTCAAAATCACACTACTACAATTTTTTTTATTTTATGCAAGAGGACAACTAATTTTTGACTACCATAATCAAAACTTTTACATGCTTTTTTCACAGTTAACACTGTGTTCACTTGCACACAAAGCATAATAATGTGTAAAGTAGCCTAGACATTTAAACACCTCATCAATATGACTAACAATAATACTGCATTATTCCAAAATATTAAGTTATCTGCTATCTACAGGTAGGGGATAACTTACTTGATTGGCAGGGGTCAGTCCACTGGGACCCCCAGCAATCCTAAGACCTGGACTCTGGAATAAAGGAACTGGGCACTGCAGATCACCTTCTTGCATGGAGCTGAGGTGCGCATACTACCTCTGCTCTATTGACTAAATATCTGTGAAAGCCACGTAGAAACGCCGGTTCTCAGAATCTGTACTATGTCTGGGTGTCCGCCTCCAATAGGCGTATGCTCCCGAAAATTGTGCTAATGCTGGCAAATGTGGCACCACTTGGTGTGTGACTAAACAAACCCAATATTATAATAATAATAAGTTTTATTTTTATATAGCACCAACATATTCCTCAGCACTTTACATAGATCAGTAACACTGTCCCCATTGCAGCTCACAATCTAAATTCCATATCTGCATGTCTTTGGAGTATGGGAGGTAACCACAGAACCCGGAGGAAACCCATGCAAACACAGGGAGAACATACAAACTCCTTGCAGAGGTTGTTCTTGGTAGGATTTGAACCCAGGACCCCAGCGCTGCAAAACCACAATGCAAACCACTAAGCCAGCATGCCGCCCGTATATAGTGAGATGTCAAGTGGACATTGTCACATAAAATAAAATGCGGCACAAAAAATCCTCAAGAATCCTGCAGCCACAACAATGTTAGGAGCAATACTCATGGTAGCGCATAGACCTGTCCCACCTGGCAGAGTTTGCTTCCGTACATCTGCAGACATAGGGTTGGTATATTGCTTCCATTTAATGGCATAATAATAACAATAATATTAACTCATATACCCAGCAATGCCACGTATTTATGTACTTTTAATGTCAATGCATTTTACAATCTACATCTATGATTAGTTTTGTCTGTTATGTATTGATGACTATTATGCTCTACTATTGGATATGCGGTAGTTCTTATGTATTTCTTTCTATGCTACCCATCCATGGCTGACTAGCACGTAGAGTCATTCTACCACCAGAAACGCCACTACTCTGTATGCCAGTGATGTGCCAGTGTATACTTTTTCCTTTGTGTTATTTTATGTTTTAGGGTTTGTTCACATCAGCGTTTTTTCCGTGTGTTTTTCAAGTTTAAACAATGCTGCACTTTTCAGAAATCTCATTCATTGTACTGGTACTGTAAGCACCATGTCATCTAAACGCACTTAACACTGGCTTTGGTGTAAAAAGATGATCAGAAAACAGCTTCCACACTTCCGGTCAAGTGCAATGTGCCTCTCTGAAGCCGAGAAGCGTCCACCCGCCTTCTTAGTCACACTGACACTGCCAAAATGAGCCGCCCTCATACGCAAAATTTCCAGGAGCTGCAATTACAGCAGCTCATGGAATTCATGTCATTATGCCCACAGGGGCATGATAACATGGAAAGATACATATATTTTACGCATTCAATTTAGAGAATGATGTTATGCAAGGCTGGTTAGGAAGAGAATTTTGACGTGCAAATCTGAATGCTGCTGGCTTGGATGACAGTTTCCCTTTAATAAAAATATCAGATTCATTCACATCAGTTGACCGCTCTTACACCAATAGAGAAGTGTAAAAAAAAGGCTGTGTTCACAAATTGCAGCTGTACTGTGACATAAACCACACAATGAAGAGCAGTGCGGTTTTCAGTTTAACTATAGCTATCAATTGTTAATGGCCACAAAGTTTTGGAGCCACAAAACGTTTACCACGTGGGTTACATTGGCTAACAAAATCGATACTATTGACTGATATTGTCTAACTTTTTATCATCTCTTCTTGCTGAGTAAGAAAAATATCTTTCCAATGAGGTAACATAGGGTCAGCGAAAGATCAGTGAAGTCACAAGCCTCCAGCTAAGGTTGATGCATAAACCTGATATGTTGCTCTGAAGACACAACACACAATTCTATTTTATAACCGATGCCCCAGGCAAATTGTACTACTTGCAGATACATGAAATAGGTCTGATTCACTGTGACATAATGGCACTATCATAGATCAGATTGTTTGGAATGTTGTTGTTATGGCTGAAGTATATAATACCTCAGATGTGAGTAGATATGTCCACATTATAGTTAAAAAGGTTTTCTTGGACATGATCTCTATTGTCCCGAGCTTAAGGCACCCATATGCATGAGTCTAATATTGGACAAACCCACTGATATTGATAGGTTTAGCCGACAGTCTAATGAGTATAGAGGCAACTGATGGTCAGGAGAGATGTTAATCACACATATCTGATTTCAGACTGCTGAGCGTTTGGGCTCAGATGTCTGTTGGCCTAAGGAGTGTCCAAAGCATTGTTCACCTGAAAGCTCTCTAATGTTTATGGCCAGCTTTAGGACCCATCAGATCACCCCATTTGTTTCATTGTATACACAAACACAGTGGCTAACCCACACGGTACCTGTAAAGCTGGGTTCACACTAAGCGACAGCGACAACGACGTTGCTGTTATGTCACCATTTTCTGTGACGTAACAGCGACCTTGTAAGTCGCTGTTATGATCGCTGCTTAGCTGTCAAACACAGCAGAAGCAGCGATCATAACGTCGCTGTGCTACATGTGCAGAGAGCAGGGAGCCGCGCTTAGCGCTGGCTCCTTGCTCTCCTAGGTACAGTACACATCGGGTTAATTAACCCGATGTGTGCTGCAGCTACATGTCACAGTGCAGAGAGCAGGGAGCCGCGCGCACTGCTTAGCGCTGGCTCCTTGCTCTCCTTGCTACAGTATACATCGGGTTAAGTACCTGATGTGTACTGCAGCCACATGTGCACAGAGCAGGAGCCGGCACTGGCAGCAAGAGCGGAGGCTGGTAACGAAGGTAAATATCGGGTAACCAGGGAAAGGTCTTCCCTTGGTTACCCGATGTTTACGCTGGTTACAGCTTACCGCAGCTGCCAGTGCCGGCTCCTGCTCGCTTCATTTCGTCGCTCTCTCGCTGTCACACACAGCGATGTGTGTGTCACAGCGGGAGAGTGACGACCAAAAAATGAAGCTGGACATTCAGCAACGACCGGCGACCTCACAGCAGGGGCCAGGTCGTTGCTGGATGTCACACACAGCGACAGCGACGGGACGTCGCTGCAACGTCACAGAAAATGGTGACGTAGCAGCGACGTCGTTGTCGCTGTGTGTGACACCAGCTTAACTCATACAGCTGCTCATCTGTATTCAGCTAGATTACTCAATTCATTCTTCCATGAATTTAACAAGAATCCTGACAGCATGTGATGCAAAAAAGTATTTCCCACACCATTAATCGTTACCATCCCAAATGATTGTCACAAAGCAGGTTTAATTAATGGACTCAAGTCAACTCAGAAGTCGTGAATGTGTATAAAATAAGGATTCGGCTAAATGATGGTATATCACATTTCTAACTAAATTTATTAAGAGTAGAATACCGTTCCTCACATAACATTAGGTAGTTCCAGAAACCAAGCTGCCTGGCCATCCCTTGGGCTCTTAATCTGTAGTTATGGTTAGACTTTGTAGTTGTTGAATCGGTTTGAATGTCAGTGCCGACTAAATCAATACTGTACCACCCTCACAGATTACACCTTCATGTTGGTACAAAAGTCAATCTATGCAGAATTCTACCCCTGAGCTATATTTGCATACTCTCATGACTTGCACTTGTATAAACATATATTATATTATTTTCTTTAGTGGTCGAACACAAAAGCAAGTATTGGATTATGTGAAGGAAGGAGGTCACAAAAAAGTACAGTTTGAGAGGTAAGGGAATTTCCAATCAATAAATCTTGTTATGACGCATTCAATGAACATTCAAAACCTTCTACAGCTAAAAATCAAGAACTGATGATCAAAACAGTGCAGCAATAGTGATTGTCCATATTACTAGTATGCTAATGTCATTGTTTAGTGGGGTGCGCTGCGCGTGTTGTAGCAGCTTACTTAATAATGTTTTAATATATGTCTCTCTATTGTTGTTCTTGGACAGCTGAAGAGTTATAAAGTGTTGGCTTTTGCTGGGTTATAACTTTTTCATGTATTTTTCTTGTAGGAAGCACAGCAAGCTTTGTTCCATAAGAAGTTTATCTACCCCCTCATCTGAACAAATTTTTGAGGTGCCAAAACAAGTTAGTAATTCCAGGACATTGTTTTCTGTCGAGCTTGACAACACCTTTGAAAGGCTAAGGACGTAAAGAAAGTTTCCAAATATAATTTTATAAAACTAGTATAATTGAATGTTCTACAGCTCCTTATTTTCCAATTCCAGAGCTGATACGTGGGTTCTGATAGCTCCAGTTCCACACTTTTCCTGCACCTCAAATAACTTTTCCCCCCTCTGTCTGCACATGTGCCTCATTTCATTTGCCAAGCTCTAGCCCCTTCTTCATCGCCAAACAGAGTGGAGTGGAAGCTCTCAGCGGTGCTGGAATATGGAGTTTCCTAGACCCAGGAAGCAGTGAAGAAATCACTTTTTATATCTCTGGACAACCCCTTTAAAACCTGAGTTTTCCTATATGACATTTTATTTTTACAATAAAGGCAAATTGAGTAGACGTGATATGGATGTGTGTAGTGAATACAATTTAATTTAATCACTTCCATGCCTAAGACGTCTAAAGAGAAACGCAACATTTTACCTGACATTTCCTTAATTCATTAGAGAGTACAGATACATTATTCTTAAAAAGGTTGTCTAGTATTGTGTTAGTAAAGCTACTCCTTACGGCTGTATGACTTTTTATTGTGCTTTATTAGTTTGTTGCCAATTTCAAAATCTCTTTAAGTTGCAAGTTCACAAGTTGCTGTAAAAATTTAAAATTTTGATGCAGACCCCAGAGACAGAAGAGGGTCCCTGTGCAAGACCAATATATAGGCCCTTTGTAATCCAATAACTCATCATAATGCACAATTTCACCTGTTTTGGAGGTGAAAGTGGGCCCTCTTTACCTTTTGTGTCTGTGTGTGGCTGCCAACAATGCACCAAGTGTATATCCACCCCTGGACCCCACATACTCTTAGTGCAGTGACCCAGCTTAACAAAAGATTGCAGAAAAAATGCACTTTGCACTCAATGTGTGGACTCATCCCTTGTAGCTGGAAGCCAATGTTTTACAATAAAATACTGAAATCTGTATCTGACCTAGTCCTGTTCACACCTTCAGTTACAATGTATCAATCTTTGTAGCCCATAACTATAAGGCTAAGGACACACGGCGAGTAAAACGGAGCAAGTGGCATGCGATAAAAAAAATCGCATTCCACTCAGACCAATGTTACTCTATGGGGCAACTCCCATGTGCAATTTTTTTCACAGCCTTAATTGGACCGAGAAAACAATCACAGCATGCTGCGGGTGGAATCCGATTTGTTTTCTCTCGCATCCATGCAAGTCGATGGGTGCGAGAGAAACATTGCGCTACACTCGCATTACACTGAAGTGCAGTGCGATAATCGCTTCAGCTGATAATGGATGAAATAGGGATATTAGTCCCACCCTCTCCTCCGCTGCTGTGCTCCAATCGCAGTTTGACATCACAGTATAATGACACTCAGCTTACACTCGCAGCAGAGCGTGAGCCGGGGATTATTAGCAAAACGCATCCGATGCTCTCTCATCGGATGCTAAATGCTTGTGTGTCCTTAGCCTAATTGAAGCAATAAACCATTGGAACAAACACTCTGTCAAAGGGAAGTCATGTAAAAAACACTATTAACCTGCAGATATGGGGTTAATCTGCATGTTAATAACATTCTAAAATGCCCAGCCGCTGCACTGAAAGCCCGGCTACTGGGAGGAAATTAACTTAATTTCTCCCAGCAGCCTTGGGCTTTCAATTATCGAGGTGCAGCAGATCAGTGAGCGGTGGCCGTAGCCATGGCCTGCCACTGACTGACAACCAGTTCTGTTTTACGCAGTGCAAAGCTGGCTGGCAGTCAGTGTTGGGGCATGGCTATAGCCCGCCACTCACTGTACACTGAGCGGTGACTGAAACTGCTCTATGACTGAAAGCCCGAGGCATTTTTTTTTTAATGACTGGTTCCCTTTTAAAGAAAGATTGTTTCGAGTCACTGACTGCAAGGCCATTCTTATTAACCTTACAGTCCAGTGATGATTTAGCCTCCGTAGCCAAGATGGTTGCATCAGGCACTTTTTTGTTTGCTGCTGCTGACATTTAACTTTTTTAATTGTTAATTTATCTTTGTTAATATAGGTATTTTTATTTTTTATTTTACAGCAGAGCCCTAAGATAACTCTTATACAGAGTTCTGAACCAGATGAGATACAAACCTTATCGCCTTGCAAAGAAGAGAAGTTGGTAACAGAGGTTCTAATACAACATAAAAGTCCATCTCCCAATAAAGTGTCTTTGGAGAGGAGAACAAAAGAAGGAATACATCTGACAATGGATGGGGAAGAAGCCGCCAAAGACCATATACAGCAGAACATGAAGAACGCACACCAGCCAAGCACAGGTCCAGCATCCCGGGCTGCTCATGGCAGCAGTAACTCAATTCCCTACATTGACTGCAGTGATGTAGATAGCGAATATGATATTCACAGAGCACTTTTAATACGTTCGCAGTCCCAGACAAATGACAAGGATGAGGGTGGTTTTCTTTGTAATGGAAGCTATAGGGCAGATGATTATTCTAAACATTCCAAATTGAAACAACAAATGTCTTCTGTTAGGTCTTCTTCTAATATTATAGAAGAATACATTGATGACGACTCAGTTGGCATGTCATTTCATGCTAGCCACAGCCCCAAAATGCCCAGACACAGCTCTTTAATAGATGAAATGTTTAGTGGCCCAGATATACGTAGTCCTTTTGCTAGCCCATTGTCACCTGGCAGTAAAGGATCAAGTCCTAATATGAGTTTTAACAGGAGTGGATCTCCAAGATATGTTTCAGAAAATGTATACAACAATAATGGGGCTAGAGTTCCAGATAAAGGTGTTGGTAGCTGTGACTATGATTGTGCACAGTATGATATGCCATTAGAGAGGCCACATATTCAGAGACTAAAGAGTGGTCACCGCAACCACTCTGATACTGATCCTTTTATCTTAAGTCAGATTGCCTCAACACCTGTAGCAGACCGTAGAGCGGAAGAACAGAGGTTAGACCATCTCTCCAAAATGGCTGCCTTAGAAGCTAAAATGATGTCAAATGGGGTTTATGAGAGTATGCAATCTAAATACAGTCCAATCTTGCGTTCTTCTGTAAAAGTAGGTGAACACTTGAGTGGTGTAGCCATGGCTGATGGCTCTACGAGTAGTGGAAGTGAATCAAGTGATACAGATTCAGATATAGGTGATTCTTTTAGTCACCCGCTTGTCTATGGGAACCCAATAGTGTTAAATTCGTCACCGATGCCTAGAAATAACTATTCGTTTGGTAGCCTTCAACTAGAAGAGTATGCCGAGGAGGTTAATGATGAGGACACTGTGCTAAGTTTTAGTGATGAAGATGGCGCCCATGTTTTCAGCTGCTAGGGAGTTGGGAGTGAGGGGGAATATGTAGTTCAGTAAAAACCTGCATGTAATACAGTTGATTTCTACTATGGTAAAACTTTTTAGACATAGTTTGCACTTTATGTTTACATGTTTGTAGGGGTTAGTTCTCAAAGTATTAGCCAGTGTATATTTTAATAATATACTAGTTTTTATACATTTTGTCATGTATGAAGTACAGGTTTAGTGATGTTTAGTCTTTTACATAGACTAGAAATGTTAGTAATGGACTCTATGAAGTAACATAAGGTGTTGAGCTGCAATTGCACTAATTAATTCATAATGCAGCCTTTTTAGAATGTGACGCTCCTCACCTCGTAGTAGTAGGGTTTTTATAGAAAACCAGTGTAATGATAGTAACAAAGCCTTAGTTTATAATAAGCCATAAATTACTAGGAGTCTTATGTGTTCGACATTGAATATACTTCCTTGTTTGCAGTGCCTAATAACTCTGTTAAGAGATTCATATATGGCCATGATGAACTGTAGACATTTTTTTAGATTATTTTTTTTCTCCTTCTTAAAAATATTAAAAACAGCTTTGTCATGTTAGCTCAATGAAATACATGTGCTGTGAGAACTTGATAATTTATAATGATAAACAAATAATTTGGTGAGATATGGAGGATTCTACCTATTGCAGCAATTCTAGGCTCTAGAAAAAATAGCTGCATAATGTTTTTAGATGATATTTTGCATTACAAGGCCAAAGTATTTCTAGTGGGGTCCGGTTGTGCCGTAACCAGGTCTAGCTTATTTGGCTTGTTAACCATGGCATTTATTCACTGACAGCATTCAAAGGATCATCATGTGAAATATTTTACAATATAAAATAGATATATGGAACCTTTAAACAAATTGTCTCCTTCCCCCATACATATACTATAAAAGCTATATCTCTTCT
Source organism: Anomaloglossus baeobatrachus (assembly GCF_048569485.1). Lineage (NCBI taxonomy): Eukaryota > Metazoa > Chordata > Amphibia > Anura > Aromobatidae > Anomaloglossus > Anomaloglossus baeobatrachus. The sequence goes on along the minus strand of NC_134354.1, from coordinate 566,549,950 downwards.
AAATTAGAAAAATCTTCAAATTCATTTTCCTCCTTTCCCTTTTAGGTTTGTGATCTTGTGATTATTAGGTAGCGTTGTAGTTATCATGGGAAGAAAATCAGAAGTGCCAAACTACTTAATTGGGCAGTTAATTAAAGACATATGGTTCCATATGTTGCCCTTCTTGCAGCATTTAATTATTTTTGTGTACTTGCATTCCTAATTGGACAGATCTTCTAAAAATGGTCAAATTTCTTAAAATAAATATCTGCTTTTTAATTAAAGAACAGTATATATATAATATATTTAGTAGATGATTTTCACTTACCAAACTTTGGAAGGTACTTCACAGTATTCCAATAATGAACAATCCAAAACAGAAGACCAAGAGTCCTGTATGCCCCTTGTCTAGCATTAAAATGCCCCTTGTTCTAAATGTTTACAGTAGTGCGTTAAGGATATGTCTTTTGCGTTAAATATAATTTGCGAGTCTTATATAAAGCTATATAGTTATTGGCCACATGTCTTTGCATTTCTTACATTTTATATTTAGATTTAAAACTCATTACCAACAATAGATCCAATTTAACACTAGCACTACTGGACTCGTGACACCTACTAGAACTACATAGTGCGAAGTAGTCAAAATGACTACCTCAGTAGTTCTAGTGTTAACAAGTAATAACTAATGTTAAATACAAAACTTCCAGTATCTGAGCTTATTTGCAAGTTTTTGGGGATGACATTTTGCAAAGATGGTCCCTTGATTAACTTCAAGCTAAAAATTGATCAGATCCCCTGAGACATCAGACATAATTTAAAAGAAACTAGAACCTATAATACAAATAATAACCCTAATGTAAAGGATCGGACCAATAAATATGCAATGCGATGAGGCACAACACTAATACAGAAAAGAGTATGTAACCTAAAAAAACTATTAAAATAACTCGGATCTACATAGTTAAAATACTGTAAGCTTAAAGTATTTTAGCTACTATGTAGATTTGAGTTATTTTGATACAGTTTTTTAGGTTATAATTTAAAGGCCAAGTCTTTGTAGAGCAAACAAATCTTACCATGTGAAGGACAACTTGGAATAGAATACAGCTTTTTTTTTTTAACTGACATATTGGATTGTTTAAAGGCAACTGGACAATACATTTGTACAGTCCGAAACAAAGGCAGCATGGATCAGACACTGTTTTCAACGTTTCAGAGGTAACATATTTTAGAAACCTGATTTGGGACTAGCACAAGGCCGATCCCGTACAACTTCTTCCTCCACCCTTCTCCTTGACTGATAGGTGTGTCTTCATGAGCGAATAGGGAAAGCGGAGACCTGGAAGTCTAGGGAGGTGGAGTGGGGAGAAACCACCGGGAATCATCCACAGTGTAGTTTTCGAAGACACATAGTCCCGGGCCGGCTTTTCAAACTAGGTTTCTCTTAAATGTCACAGTCTTTTATAGTAAAACAAAAGTGGCTACAGTAACACAACCAGTGTGTGATTCAAGATACCCAGGGTTTGGACAGTATGAGACTTTTTGGTTCTCTTTAAAATCTTACAACATAAAAAAATATATCCTTATGCAAAGTGCAGTTAACATTTCTGCAATAATTATCAGTCTGTGTCTTACTTTTACACTTGTTTTGTTGCTATCTTTTATAGAGACAATAAAGTCTATTGCTGACTTTGTTGGCTTTGCTGTTCAATCCCCAAATAAAAAAATGATCAAATCCATCAGACTTAAGAGACACAGCAGATGGCTGTCCTCGGCTGACATGGATTTCTATTAGTTCTAATCTTCACAGCTAGTTGTTTGGGGTCACTTGTACAAGTATGGTCTGTATAGACTGCATAGTTGTATAGAAATACATTTTAGACAAGGGCTTAGAATTTTCAAATCTTTGGCCTTCAGAAATCCATCCTCTATTATTCCAATTTACTAGAAAGATTTTTGTAATTTCATAAGGTCCAAGGAAGAATGTAAAATTAAGTTAGGACAAATAAGCGAGAAACAAAATTGAGAGTGCCCAGTAGTTAATATTTTTATAGCTAACTAAGTATGGTTTAAGCATTTTAATATGTTATTGATTGCCTATGCTCTATGAGAAGCTGTAGGTCTTTTTAGATGTGTATCATTGTTACATTTCCGTCCTACATTGTTTCTATTCTCGGCTCGGGATGAAACTTCTGTCTTTGACTTTTTACGTTCCAAGAGAGTGAGACATTGGCAATTTTATTTCTGTACAGATTGTCCTCGTCCTTTTGTGCACAGGACATTAGTGCCCATCTGCAATTACCGTATCATGAAGATTTACTGTTATATGCTGCATCATGTTACACAATAACGCACACAACTCACAAAAGTAATAGTACAAGCTCTCCTCTCTTCTATAAGCTTCTTCCAGTTGCTTGCTTACTAAATATGTTTTAACTTTAATGCAGAGAAATCTGCAGATGCCACTAACCTAAAACACACGAGATGGTGTTAATGTGTCCGGGATCTGTTTGCCTCTTTGTTCCACTTTCTAAATCACCGCTTATGACACTAATTTTCTTATAATCTACTACTCTGGGAAAGACATTCTCATTTTTGTCATTTGTTCACAACTGTTAAGAAAGAAATGTTTTTTTATGTTGCATTGTAATTATTGCTTTTGTCAGCATGTATCCTAATATTTGGAAGGGGGCTTCTGTCTTCATCTTCCAGCATGTTTTATCCTGTACTTTACATTTTTCTTGGCCCTGTTTTAATGTTTCTTTTCTTTGGATTATCCTTATATGCATAAAGATGGCTTTCTTTTCATAACCGTGATCCAACCTTACATGGATTATAATAGCATATTAGCCAGCCACAAACAAGAATGGGATAACACATGCCTTTTAGTCCTTGGTGTGTTCATTAGATCCTTCTTTCATCTTGGCATGAGCTAATCTAACGTGGTGGTGAATAGTACAATGGCTGAAGTCAACGAATCATGAGAGAATGCCGATGATGAACATTTAGATTTTACGTTATCCACACGATTTCTACTGCTAGTTTGTCCATGCCTATGTGACAAATCCATGTTCATCGGATCACTGTTGACAATGAAAGGTGTCTTATTTAATGGGCTGTATGTATGGCTGTGGTTTGTCACTGGTCTCTGTACTGGAATCACTGAAATGTGCCCCAGTGACAGATTCTAGTGTTATTCCATAGGATGCTATTTAATATTGATATGTAAGAATTTGACCTAAAAGCATGAGTGCACTGACCGCCTATATTCAGCTTGGTGTATTACTGTGCATGTTGTACGTTCCTTTCCTGCACCCGTGCCAGGAGTGTTACCTACACCAATCCTGCTGTACAACTGTCATTTGCTCATCTGTTTTTTTGTCAATCTGCCAACCAACTGTGGTGACAACCTAGTCACTGGTAAGATGTGTGATGTACCATTTAATCCCTGCCTATGTAGATCATTTATTTGTACTAAATTTGAGAACAAATGCATTATTATTTTTTTCTGTGGCACTCATAAGACAAAGTTATTACATTTTCTGAGGTTGAACTGCTATTTATCTGTCCCCTTTTAAATCCTTTATATATTTAATTTTACTTCCAGTTTGAGTAACTAAAAGACTGGAGCATCTTTGTTTACCGTCCTAGAACATAGCCCAACTTAAGGAGGCCTAAAGCAGTGTTATATATTTAAACTGTAAACCATATTAGATATAGTGCTAATACATAATAATTCAAAGTTTGTTCCGAAAGGGTGACACTTTAAAACATTCAGTCATGCAATTTTTTTAAAGAAACTCTATAAAGATTGGATTATTATTGTCAGCTTGCATTACCATTAAAATACCCCCATGGCCTATACAAGTAAAATATATCTTTGTACCGTGTTAGCCAGTAGAGATAAAAAAATTGTTTAAAAGAACAGAGTCCTCAGTGGTTGATACAACCACTGAGGACTCTGTTCTTTTAAACAATTTTTTTACCCCATGGCCTAGGCATTCTTGATTTTTTTCTATTTTCTATTGCATTTTGGCAGCTAGAAGAGCTTTCTGATTTGCTCTATCTTCTAGTTATTAAACTGAAACCTAATGGACACATTTTAAGTCCATGTGATGCATTGCAAAACATATCATGAAAAAGAATGTAAAGATAAATCCCATGACTGCACTGTGAAGAGAGCTGTATGCTCTTGTTCATTAGTTTTTAAACAATGTAATTATCTATTGTGGAAGAAGGTTTAGTTTTGTAGTGTGATTTTCCAATTCTTGTTATCCTAAGGTGCCTACATGCTTTGGGTAGCATCAAACCATCAGCTGTTGTTTTCGAGTCCCTCATTCACTTGAATGCATGCGATTTCATAAGGGCGACGGGAAAAATTCGAGTCCTGAGAATACTGGCCCAGCTTCTATCGTGCCGAAACAATAATGGGGCATGTTGAAATCCAACATGACTCATCCTACTTGCCCCACCCCCAACATCTGATGTTAAAGGGAAAGCTAGCACGCCCCGGCTTTTGTTGTATAGTTTGATGTTCCCAGAGAAATCAGTTGGTTCGTCCAACTTACATGTAACGTGCTTGGGCATCTTAATATGTGTACAGTGAAAACTTTTTTTTAATTCTTAACAGAAAAATACAATTTGCAGATCATTTTTCTTTTCACCATCAGTGGGTATATAGTAGTTAAAGGGGTAGGTACTGTTTGTGAAGGATAACGCATGTTTTATATTTGTTTTACATTGTTAGACATGAAAAGGTATATATACTCACACGTTGCCTGACAGTTTTGTCTGTGAAAGTGTTGGTGCAAGGGTGATCTCTTAGTAGGGCTTCGTAGTACCAATTTAATTTTAAATTTCCTTCTGAATTTCCATTTTGTTTGCATGGTACCACTTTCTTACAATCTGGAGTGAATGTTTTATATGTATCTCTATAGGATAGTTTTATTTACATTGCAGTACTTGTGATATTCTCATTTCAAAGCATTTCACTGTACTACTGTTCTCTAGCATTAATAAAACTGACACTTCATTTGTGTCATCTCTTAAGTGTGATTTGAATATTGTGTATTAGTTTTAGAAGAAAACACATAGCCATAATATTATTTCTTATACAGTAAACTTCATGAGCAGGTCTAAAGATGAGTGACTGTTTAGTTTTCCTGTGTGCAACCTTTTTTTTGTCAGGTGTAACCTTCCCAGCAGACTCACACCAACAAGGAGCGCTAAACACAGAAAATGCACAGAACTCTGTTGTTTGATCAACCTCTTTGCCTACACTTAAACTAAAGAATATATAAGAAAAACTGTCTCAGGAGCTCAGATATCCCTCCCCCTCCTCAGTATCACTGTATCTGACTGTAAGACAACTGGCTACAGCAAAAGCCTGCCTCCGACTGCAATATGACAAAAAGGCTCACTCAACCCTGTCCCGTCAAGACTTTAGGGTTTCATTTGTCCTCCAGCCAACCGCAAGACATTACCGCTTTGTTTTTTTATGAGATTGAATGATATATATATATATATATATATCTATATATATATACACACACACATATATTAGTGTTTTCACAATGGAAACAGACTGCGGGAATTATTTAAAGCAAACAAACAAAAGTGTAATTAAATTCATTGTTGATCTGTTGCAGATGCTGCAATGGTCCCTTTTCCTGGGGAGAGGATGTGCAGTAGATGCCTGTGACTACTTCAGACATTTGCTGGGCTTAGTAGTAATGCTCACATGACTGTTGCAGCCTATCTTTGGGGTCATTGGTAATATTACCTACATGTTAGGCAAAATACAAAGAAAGATCATTGTTTTAACAAGAAAGACAATTCCTTTTACGTAATCCCCCTCTTTAAACCCACTTCCATTCATCTGCCAATGTTTTTACTGCAGGAACATACACAAAATCTTTAGTACTCAAACAACAGTTCAGACTTTTTTTTTTTTTTTTTTTGTAGTCTTAAGGCCCAGTCACACACAACGGCTTACCAGCGATCCCGAAAACGATGCGACCTGATAGGGATCGCTGGTAAGTCGCTCGTGAGATGTCACACAGTAACGATGCAGGAACGATACAGGTCGCAGTAGCGACCTGTATAACGATCTCAGCAGTCACTGTGACCCTGTAACACAGTGTCAAACACAGCGATGTGTCCTGCCCAGCAGGACATCACCTTTGAAGAAAATGGCCTGGACCATTCTGCAATGACTAGAGATCTCACAGCAGGGGCCTGATCGCTGGTAGATGTCAGACATAACGAGATCGCTAATGAAATCGCTACTGCGTCACAGAAACCGTGACTCAGCAGCGATCTCTCAATCTCGTTATGTGTGACGGTACCTTTAGGCTATGTCCGCACTTTGCGTCGTCCTAGTTGCAGTTCTAAACGCATCCTCTGGCAGAAATTGCTTTTACCAAAGTTGCTTTTGACCACTAAATCGCGGTAAATACGCATGCGTTTTTACCGCGTTTTATTCGCATTTTTAGCGCTTTTTACATGCTTTTCCATTGCGTTTAGACACATGCGTTTTGAACATAAAGACAGTGCTAAATAAACTTTAAACAGTCAAACACTATGAAAAAAGGGAAAAAAAAGGAACACATAATTTTTTAAATAATTACGAAAATAGTTATATTTCATATAATTAGAGCGGTTTTATACTATTTATCGCTAAAATAGAAATAAATTAATATTTTTCATTAATTTAATTGTCGGACTATGTGTGTGTGTAAAGGGACATATCCGTTCATTATTTTGATGTAAAAAACGCATGCGTTTATGTAGTCCAAAACGCATGTTTTCTGCACCTAAAAAGCATGTAAAATGCTGGATTTTTTATGTTGGTTGCTTTTTGCAACTTCTCATTGACTTCAATGTTAGCAAAATGCAGCCCAAATGGCAAAAACAATTGACATGCTGCTTCTTTGAACCCTGAGTTTTTGCCCAAAATTATGCAAATTAAACACTGCGTTTGTAAACGCAAAGTGCGGACAAGAAATTAACAATTCCCATAGATTTTGCTGGAAAATCAAAACGCGTGCATTTTGGCACGAAAACGCTGCAGTTCAATACGGTTCCGAAACGCAGGTGAAAACGGAAAGTGCGGACACAGCCTTAGGCCTTGAGCATACACTGCTTTTTTTGCTTTGTTTTTGCTGTGTTTTAGGTGCATTTTGTGGTCCTAAACTGCATGTATGACCTTCCCCAGAAAAGTTTGCGAAATTGGAAAGACTGTGCACACGTTGCCTCTTTTTGTGCCTGCAGTTTTGGTTGCAGCAAAAAGAAGCTGCATGTCACTCCATTTCTGCATTTTTCCCTACGTTTTGCCATTGATAATGTTAAAAGAAAGGTAGTGGTAAAAACGCACCAAAATGCATGCGTTTTTTTGATGCATTTTTTCGACCAGACTTTCGTTTTTCTGCCAGAGGGTGCGTTTTTTCGATAGAGAAACAAAAGTGCAGTGTGCGCATATACACTTAGTGTTCCTTCATCCACAGCCCTTTCATATTGCACTGTTCTGTTACTGCTAAATAACACTTGTGTTCTAGGGAAAAACATAAGATGCCTCTGCAGGCCATTGACTCGCCTTACTTTCCCATGATCATAAAACAGGTCCTAGGTGAGTATTGTGTTGGGCTAAGGGACAGATAAAAGGCTTTTCCCAGTACTAGGATATTTATGACCCGTCCTCAATAACAGACTGGTAGGGTTCCAACACCTGGCACCTCCACAATCAGCTATGGATAGATCTAACCCGTGTGATAGAGTAGCAATCCGCAGCTCTCTTACACTAAGTGTCTTTCGTTAGTAAGGCTGCTTTCACACTACGTTTTTTTACCATGCGTCATGAACGTTTTTTTGCTGCAAAAGCGGTTCCTGTTTTTGCAGAGAAAAACGCATGCAAACGCATGTGTTATTTTGTAGGATCCTGTCACTTGAAGTTTATGGGTGGGCATTGGAGTCATGTGATCGGGAGTGAGGGGTACTGAACTTGAGACTGGGAGCCGGCATCTGACAGCTGCGGAGGCTCGTAACCAAGGTAAACATCGGGTAACTTGCTTGGATACCCGATATTTACCTTGGTTATGAGCGTCTGCAGCTGCTATGAGCCGGGCTCCCTGCACACGTAACCAAGGTAAACATCGGGTATCCAAGCAAGTTACCCGATGTTTACAATGGTTACGAGTCTCTGCAGCTCTCAGGTGGGGGAGAGAGGGAGGGGGAGAGAGAGACTGATCACACCAGGCTGGTTTCTGGGCATGCTCAGTAGAGCAAGCAGGATCCTGTCTATCAGCATGCCAGCGTTTACTTGCATTTGCGTGCAGTATAGTCAGGATCCAGCAATTTGCAGTATTTGGACGCAGCTCAAAAACGCTACAAATAGCGTTTTTGAAAAAAGTTAAAAAGCTGCAAGTCACTGGATCCTCACTATAACGCACGCAAACGCAGGTGAACGCATGTTGACGTGAGTCCATTGCAAATGCATTGAAATTAAAACGCATTTGCACTGGATCCGTTTTTCCGTTAAAAAAACGTTCAAGACGCATGTTAAAAAAACGTAGTGTGAAACCAGGTTTACTAAGATCAAAAACACAAGTTTTAAGCAGCAGTATCATGGTGCTGCAGAAAACCTTTGTGTGAGTACAGTCAAAGCTGAATTCTCTGATTTTACATGGAGTTGCCTGCACGTACTAAGAAAGACACTGACTTTGAGCCCTTTGCTCTTATAACTTTATCAAAGTGAGAGGATCTTCGTAAAGTTAACTGGCTGAAGTGAGGTCATTTGGACTATCTGTGACCTCATAGTAGCTTATCCTCACACTTTGGCTTTATTCAAACTGATTTTTTATTTTTAAGCTAAACTGGAAATGGATTTATAAAGATAAAGCCTCTAATAATATTTGTTGTCTGCTTTGGGCAGAAAAACTAAATATAATACACAAATTACTACACCACCACAATTGCAAACTGTGCATTCAGATTTAACTATTTAGATGGAGCAGCTTATTGTAAGCTGCTTTGAAGATAATATATTTTGTCACATAAAATGACCAAATTGCGCATGACAGCACACAGGACAAGATTGCTGTTACCTCTCATACAGATATTTGTACCTTTTATTGATCCAGTATTCTGAAACATTGCACATGCACTTGGTCATTAGACCTAAAAGTAGACACTATGTGTACACAACTAAAGTAATGGACAGAAGTCATACACAAATGGCACCTTTTTCTAAACTGTCCCTAGAATTGACTAGTTGATAACATTTGTGCAATGTCTGGGGGTTTTTTTTTGTTTTTTTTAGTGCAAATGCAGAACCAAAATTTTTAAAGATCTTTTTTTCCCCCCTACCTTTATCACAATGCACTTATGTATTGCGTCCTCACAGGCACTGGTATTTCAGGTTTTCTTCTAAGTGCACTCATGGTTTTCATTTCACCTCTCCAAAGACATGATGTGCCATTTGTTTATTGCCATTGCTTTTCATCTGCCATTTCTCTTCACTGAGCGTAGACTAGCTGTGCTAGGATTTCTGTCACAAGCGTTCAATGGAGCATGAATGGAATGGCGGCAAAAGGTATACAACGTCTGTTGTGTGTAGTACTGGTAATGTAGTTTGCTCAGCCCTGTCACTTTGTGAATGCTATGAAGTTTTGTATGATAGAAAGTCTCTTCCGTTTAGATCCTTTGTAGCAAATGTGTATTCAGTAGTTGCTTTGCTGCTCCATTACTATAAAATAGTATGCTCCACATAATGACATGGTATTAAAAGCCATTGGATTATATACAAAAATGCCTAAGTAGCTTCAACAAACTTGTAAATGTTATATTGGATAGTCATAGTTGCATACTGGAAAAGAAATACTATGCTCTGATAAAATTGCACAAAAGAATATATCATCTCCTTACTTTACATGACATTTATACTTTTATTAAATATTACAATAAACAATAATTGTACATTTTAATTGCTTGACAGTTATTGTGTGATCTAATCACTGGATCTGTCATTGACGTATATCACAGCCCAGTTCATTTCTCCCAGTGTGCTTGTACTTTAGTCTTGTTGTAAGGCATGGATGTTACTGAGCTTGGAAGAAAATGGTGCACTGAAGTTTCTGTGTTTTGCTTTGTGCAGGTTCTTTAACAGGTAGCCCACACCTTTCAGAACTATCTATCAACTCTCAAGGAGGAACGACTGTAGTGAACTCCACCCTGTCACCGAACTTAAGTCCTGATGGGAAGCCTTCTTCTCCACTAATAAGTCCACTGCTGAATGAACCCATCTGCATCAGAACGGATGATGAGGAAGATAGCCGTAAAAAGGTAGACTTTTTTTTTATTCCTATATTTGTAAATAAGAGCTTCCAAGCCATAGCTATACGACAAATACACTTATCGTCTACTTTAACAGTTTTAATATTGTACTTACATTGTGTAAATATTTTCTCTGCAGAAATTTCCCACAGACAAAGCCTACTGTATTGCAAAGGAGGTTTCTGCTACAGAATGCACTTACCTTAAAGACCTTGAAGTTATTACGGTAGTAAGTTCTGCTCCTGCCTTCTGGCATAACTATCCTTGACTCCAACAAATATGTAGGGTGTGACTAGTGCAACTTATAATCTAGTTGAACCTTCTGTTATAATTCTAGATTCATTTTTCTAAATGGTTTATGCACCGATATGTACTAAATAGATGGATACAGAATGGTCTGTATAATGGAACATGTGGCCCATGCAGTCATATGGTCTGGGCCTATTGGGAGTTTCTTCCCTCAAAGGGCTTGTTTACACCTCCATATTTTTGGTCCAAGTGCAATCTAACAAAGCATCAGATCGCACTCTGATTAATGTTATTCTATGGCTCTGTTCAAAAGTCCTTTTTTTCTTTCTTTTTTTTATCCTCAGACTGAGGCATGTCCGAGTTCCCTCTGTAAGGCTAAGGTCACATTTCCGTCAAATTGTATCAGTCGCAATCCGCGGCTCTGGTAAACAACAGAATCCGTTTGGCGGATTCCATTGTTTCCCATAGACTTGTATTAGTGGCGGATTGCGACTGATGTGCATCCACTGCGCCACGGTCAGTCATATTTGGACTGACCGCCGGGCAGAAACAACGCAGAATGTAATGTTTTTTGGGCCGTCAAAATTAACGCACCGCGCAGGAATCCGTTGCAATCCGTCAAGCTTGTAATGTTTGTCTGTGGTGCTGGATTCCGTCGTAATCCGTCTTACGACAGAATCCAGCGCTGGATGCCCAGCATGTTTGACACCCACTGGGCTGTCCCAAACACAAACGGATCATGACGAATCCGTCAAAAACGGACCCACAGAGGATGTAACGGACGCGATGGATCAGTTTTTTCAGAGGATTCCTGTGAACGGAATCCTGTGAAAAACACATCCGTTGCATCAGTTGACATCTAAAAAACGACGGATCCGTCGCTGACTGATTTAAAACAATATAAATGTGAATTTAGCCTAAATTTTTCAAAGCATTAACAGAATGGAGAAGATAATTTTCTTTTCTGTCTTCTCCAAAGCCAAGAAAATCTGTCCACACTTTGATTAAACTCTGATCAGAGTCTGATTGGAGTACGATTAGCATAATTGATCTGATTTTATAAGATAAGAGAACATAAGATTGTCTGACTTTAATTTAATGTTTATCAAACCCCTTGTAAACAGAGTAGTATTTTGTCCTATTTTCCTGGGCCCTGGATATCAGGACCATCTATGTAATGCCTTAAGCTGGGTTCACACATAGCGACAGCGACAACGACGTCTCTGTTACATCACCATTTTCTGTGACGCAACAGCGACCTTGTAAGTCGCTGTTATGATCGCTGCTTAGCTGTCAAACACAGCAGACGCAGCAGCGATCATAATGACACGCGCCGCTGTGCTACATGTCAAGAGAGCAGGGAGCCGCGCACACTGCTTAGCGCTGGCTTCCTGCACTCCTAGCTACAGTATACATTGGGTTAATTACCCAATGTGTACTCTGCTACATGTGCAGAGAGCAGGGAGCCGGCACTGACAGCTAGAGCGGCGGACGCTTGTACCGAAGGTAAATATCGGGTAACCAGGGAAAGGTCTTCCCTTGGTTACCCGATGTTTACCCTGGTTACAGCTTACCGCAGCTGCCAGATGCCGGCTCCTGCTCCCTTGATTTCGTCGCTGTCACACACAGCGATGTGTGCGTCACAGCGGGAGAGCGACGACCAAAATATGAAGCTGGACATTCAGCAACGACCGGCGACCTCACAGCAGGGGCCAGGTCGTTGCTGGATGTCACACACAGCGACGGGACGTCGCTGCAGCGTCACAGAAAATGGTGACGTAGCAGCGACGTCGTTGTTGACACCCTTATTTGCAACCCTGAAAATGGGCATACAATAAATCTTCATCCAAATCACTATATTTTTTTCAGATAACTTGTCTAAGTTGGGTGTGAAATATTTAATACAGAAAGTTGCAGAACCATTTTTAGACTTCTAGGTCTCCGCGTCAATATACAATTCTATCATATATCATTTTTACCTTTCAGTGGTTTCAGAATGCGGCAAACAAAGATGACTCCATGTCTGAGCAACTGAAGAACTTAATATTCTCTAACTTTGACCCCTTACATAAATTCCACCAAAATTTCCTGAAGGAAGTTGACCAGAGACTTGTCGTTTGGTAAGATAAATTTGTTGTTTCTGAATTTCTCGAGGTGTTGCCTCCTGGTGACTGAATTGGCATGATCTCAAGAAAATTAACTTATTTTGTCAAATAAAAAATATATACAAAATGCTTTGCATTTTAGAATTGGGAAACATGCAAAGGCTAATATGTCTTTTAAAATTTGATCAAATTGTATGTTATTCATTGTACAATGAAAACTTACGGTATTTAACATTTTTCTGTATCCTTCTTCACAGTTGTCTAGACCTCTGCCACTAGTTTTTCAATGAGGCTTTTTGCAGTTTATTTCCAAATGTGTCCTGGTGATTTGATGAGTGATTTGATGATTAGGGTAAATGCTGAAAAAGCCACAAATGAAAAGACGTTTTGACCCATTTCAGGTCTTAGGGTACCTTCACACTTTAGCGATGCAGCAGCGATCCGACCAGCGATCTGACCTGGTCAGGATCGCTGCTGCATCGCTACATGGTCGCTGGTGAGCTGTCAAACAGACAGATCTCACCAGTGACCAGCCCCCAGCCAGCAGCGACGTGCAAGCGACGCTGCGCTTGCACGGAGCCGGCGTCTGGAAGCTGCGGACACTGGTAACTAAGGTAAACATCTGGTATGGTTACCCGATGTTTACCTTAGTTACCAGCGCACACCGCTTAACTTAGCGTGTGCAGGGAGCAGGAGCCGGCACTGGCAGCGTGAGAGCTGCGGAGGCTGGTAACGAAGGTAAATATCGGGTAACCACCTTGGTTACCCGATGTTTACCTTAGTTACAGCTTACCGCAGGCTGTCAGACGCCGGCTCCTGCTCCCTGCACATTCAGGATTGTTGCTCTCTCGCTGTCACACACAGCGATGTGTGCTTATCAGCGGGAGAGCAACAATAAAAAAAAGAACCAGGGCTGTGTGTAACGAGCAGCGATCTCACAGCAGGGGCCAGATCGCTGCTCAGTGTCACACACAGCGAGATCGCTAATGAGGTCACAAAAAACGTGACTCAGTAGCGATCTCAGTAGCGATCTCGCTGTGTGTGAAGTACCCCTTACTCATCAAATCGCTGACAAAATAACAAAACAAACAAACAAGGGGTGTGCTGTACAATATAGTACGATTTACGATGTTATAATTCATTATATTACATCCCAATTTCTTTTGTCCTTCATCTTCATTTTTTTGCTTTTTTCCCCTATAAATCACTAGTGATGAGAGACCGTGCTGCTTGTTACTTGATCTAGCATCAGGTTGCTTGGGTACTTGTGGTGCTTGGCCAAGTATTGCGGGTGCTCGGATATTTCTTCCATTAAATTACGACCACAATGCACAGGCTTGCTTTACTGCATGATGTGTGCAGACCTCCCTGAGTGAGCCAGTCCCAGGGGATGAAACAACATTCTCCAACATAGTGTGACCCAAAAATAAAAACCCTGCCCTCTCTCCCACTGGTAATACTCTGTTCATGGCTGGCTCTATGTGGGCGGACAGGAGAACAGGCCAATCATTGACTTTTTCATAATACTCATCGCGTTGAGTTTTTCCAAGCCTCTGACCAACTTGAATCGAGTAACAAGCATTCCAGCATTTTAGTGCTCACCCATCACTAATAATTGTCTCTTCCACAACTAGTCCTCATTTCTGACACCTGCAGGACACCCTGTTTACGCCAGTGCCCTCTCATACATTTGTTTGTGCATTTAGATTTGATTTCTATATTTGCAGATTGTGCCTTATTTAGATTCCGCTGTTATCCCTCATTTCCGGTTAGTCTATTGCTTTGTATATTGTCAATGTAATTTTATTTTCTATTCTATATTTATTATTACAAAAAAATACATTTTGTAATTTATGTTCTAATACCAATTATACAATTTTAGCAACTAATGTGGTGTTTTCATTTATCTTATCCAATCATGCAACTTCATAACTATTTGGAGACAAATTTGTATGTATTTAGAAGATCTTCCTTGTATTGTACTCTCCAGCACACCTTTTTTGTTTTTTTTTCTTTATTTTTCCAGCGTCTTAATGACTTAAGAGCTGAGACGGGTCAAAACATCATTTTTTTTTATGTCGCTTTTTCAGCATTCACCCTACTTGGCAATGTGAATTTTCACAAATAAATTGCTAAACAACATTGACAGTGCAATGGATTTATTTTTTTGTGGATTATCTGGGATTACATCCTACTCCTCCTGTACCTCTTACCACCATTCGAGTATAGACCATTACCTCCAATGGTGATTTGATGGACTCAAATCTTGCTCACAATATAGTGTTGATAAATGAACTGTTACTATTGACTACAAGAAAACATCTTGAATACCATGAGGAATTAGACAAGAAAGTATGTTGTGAAGTTGTATAGCTTTGCATTTTTACTAAGAAAACCATCTTCTATCCAATAAATCAATATAAAATAATTGATTACATCTGTACATGGGCAAAGTGTGATAGCTACAAAACAGCAACCGTGGTTTGACAGTTTTCTCCAGGGGTTGTTTTACATTATCATATACCTTTCCACTGAATCTTCTTTCAGTTTTGTTAAACTCTTCCAAAGAGGTGGGTTTTTTTTTTTCTATTTTAGTAACTAAATCTGTGTATTTGTGCATAGAGTATACTTCAATGTTTTATGTTTTAATATACTCACCTACTTCCACCTTCTCCAAAAACATTCCGCTGCTCTTCATCTGTCACAGCTCTTCAGACTGTCCGACTCTCTCTATATGCCAGGGATGTCAAACTCAAATACACAGAGGGCCCAAGTTAAAAACTTGAACAAAGTTTTGGGCCAATCTAGTTGCGAATCCCACATAGACCTCCATACAGAAAAATGGGACACACAATTCCTTCATACATATCAATGAGCCACAGATAGTTCTCCTTACAGAATAATGGGCCCCACATATTCCTCCCAACATAATAATGGACACCATATAGCCTTCCATACAGACTAATGGGCCCCACATAGTCCCCCATAGAGAATAATGGGCCCCACATAGTCCCCCATAGAGAATAGCGGTCCCCCATAGTTCTCCATACAGAAAAATGGGTGCCTGACATTGCGGGCCAAATAAAATTAGCCTGCAAGCCAGATTCGCCCAAGTTTAAAATATGTGCTCTATGTCCTATGTGCACCAGAAGTCTTTGTTACAATGTAAGCCTATGAGGCCACGTTCTGACACTTCTGCATTGTAAAAGCCACTTCCTGATCACGCAGAACTCAGTGTGTCCCGCAGAGTCTGGATAGTTGACGTCACTGAAAGGAGGAGCAGAACAGTGCTGGATACTAGAGAAACCAGTAGTAGGTGAGTATATTAACACACACGAACTACACTACATGCACATTTACAGAGATTTAAAAAAGCAAAAAAAAAAATCTTCATGGGATGGCTTCATTAAAATCATATTTTAATTTATTTAGTTTGAATGTCAATTCTTTTATTTTAATCTAGCTGCAAATATGTTTTGCAGAGTACTTGCTTCTGAAATTACTTATACTATTAATTTCAATGTACATTCATTCTTTCCCATTTACAATTTGTATTTTGACAGGGAAGGCAAGTCCAACTCGCATATGAAAAGTGATAATCAGAAAATTGGAGATGTTATGCTGAAGAACATTCAGGGCATGAAGGTATTGTGAAAACATCCACAAAATGTTAATCTTATTAATCTCTATCATAAGCATAAAAAATAGCAGCAACTAATAGAATAAAGCAAGTGTGAACAGGTGCAAGCTATTATGGCTGCATAGTATAGAAACCCCAAAAAATATAGCAGCACTCTGTATATGCTAAAATGTTTGCAAACATTGAATGCATGAAATTTAAACTGCACTACTGGTATGTATAGAAAGTTTGCCTTGTTGTGGCTGATGGGCTCTACTGAATTGGACAATCTGTGCGTTAAGTACTTTCATTTTAAATGTCTATACTACATAACAGTAATGTAGTTTTATTTTCATATATTCAATTTATTCATATGCGAGTATCTGACCTCATACAGAGTGCTGCCAGCTAAGGATTGTTAAGACCATAATACACTTGATATTAGCAGTCGGGTTGCAGCTATTTCTCTGTACTACTCCAAGCAAATTAATATTCAGCTTGTTTTCAATGGTTTGAGTTGGGAGAGCCACTGCAAAACAGCTCTGGTGGTGTCTTATGTCCTGGAGAACAAGAAGGTTAGGTGCTTAAATGCCCAACCCTTTTACCACCTGATATCATCTGTCAGGGAAAAGTCAGGACGTCACATACAAAATAGAATGACTGCTGATCTCACTAGGTGTATACTAATTTGTTTTGGGGCCTTTTTAATCTGTGTAACTGCATCTCACCCCTCTTCCTTCTAATTATTGACATCATTATTCAGACAGGTTAGATACGTTCTGTCTGTTTCTCTTGCATTTCTGAACACAAGTTGTGTCAGTGAGATCGGTCATTCAGCATGGCTGAAATACTTGTATCCTAATTAAAAAAATCTGTCAGCAGGTTTTTGCTATGTAAACTTAAGGTAGCATGCTGCAAGGGTTAACACAGAAAATTAAGGGTCAAGGTGCAATCTGTTGTTTATTTGCTTGGATTACAATGTAACATGCATGGCATTCCAGCACTCCCCCTCCTCTGATACTGTCAATGTACAATCTCTATAGAGAGCTTGATGTGGGCAGGAACATCTCTCTCAGCTCCACTATATGACTAAATCTAAAATTTGATTGTTTCAGAACGCCTCCACACAGTAATCTAAGTGCTACATCGTTAGATTCAGGGTCTCTGTCCCTACATCATTCTGCTCTCGGATTAGGTAGCAAAAACCTGCTGACAGATTCCCATTGTGTTCAACATTAATTAACTTTTTAAAAATATTTTTTTATCTATCCTTCAGATGTTTGACAAATTGGTAAACTATGTATTTGCAATAGTTTCTCTTCTACAGAGGAAAGTGAACTGCATAAGATTAGTCATTTTGGAAAAATGTAGTAAAATATTAATTTCATCTGTATTGCTTCCTTCACCTTACACTTAGTCCTTTTTTTAAATCATTTTATTAAAGCATAAACTACATGAAAGCACACATTTCATACTAATACTGCTAATTTGACTTATGCAGCATACAGTCATATGAAAAAGTTTGGGCACCCCTATTAATGTTAACCTTTTTTCTTTATAACAATTTGGGTTTTTGCAACAGCTATTTCAGTTTCATATATCTAATAACTGATGGACTGAGTAATATTTCTGGATTGAAATGAGGTTTATTGTACTAACAGAAAATGTGCAATCCGCATTTAAACAAAATTTGACCGGAGCAAAAGTATGGGCACCTCAACATAAAAGTGACATTAATATTTTGTAGATCCTCCTTTTGCAAAAATAACAGCCTCTAGTCGCTTCCTGTAGCTTTTAATGAGTTCCTGGATGAAGGTATATTTGACCATTCCTGTTTACAAAACAATTCCATTTCAGTTAAGTTTGATGGTCGCATGGACAGAACGCTTTCAAATCATCCCACAGATTTTCAATGATATTCAGGTCTGGGGACTGGGATGGCCATTCCAGAACATTGTAATTGTTCCTCTGCATGAATGCTTTAGTAGATTTGGAGCGGTGTTTTGGATCATTGTCTTGCTGAAATATCCATCCCCTGCGTAACATCAACTTCGTCACTGATTCTTGCATATTATTGTCAAGAATCTGCTGATACTGAGTTGAATCCATGCGACCCTCAACTTTAACAAGATTCCCGGTGCCGGCATTGGCCACACAGCCCCAAATCATGATGAAACCTCCACCAAATTTTACTGTGGGTAGCAAGTGCTTTTCTTGGAATGCCGTGTTTTTGGCCTCCATGCATAATGCCTTTTTGTATGACCAAACAACTCAATCTTTGTTTCATCAGTCCACAGGACCTTCTTCCAAAATGTAACTGGCTTGTCCAAATGTGCTTTTGCATACCTCAGGCGACTCTGTTTGTGGCGTGCTTTCAGAAACGGCTTCTTTCGCATCACTCTCCCATACAGCTTCTCCTTGTGCAACATGCGCTGTATTGTTGACCGATGCACATTGACACCATCTGCAGCAAGATGATGCTGCAGGTCTTTGGAGGTGGTCTGTGGATTGTCCTTGACTGTTCTCACCATTCTTCTTCTCTGCCTTTCTGATATTTTTCTTGGCCTGCCACTTCTGGGCTTAACAAGAACTGTGCCTGTGTTCTTCCATTTTCTTACTATGTTCCTCACAGTGGAAACTGACAGTTTAAATCTCTGAGACAACTTTTTGTATCCTTCCCCTGAACAACTATGTTGAATAATCTTTGTTTTCAGATCATTTGAGAGTTGTTTTGATGAGCCCATGATGACACTCTTCATAGGAGATTCAAATAGGAGAACAACTTGCAAGTGGCCACCTTAAATACCTTTTCTCATGATTGGATACACCTGCCTATGAAGTTCAAAGCTCAATGAGGTTACAAAACCAATTTAGTGCTTTAGTAAGTCAGTAAAAAGTAGTTAGGAGTGTTCAAATCAAGAAATTGATAAGGGTGCCCATACTTTTGCACCGGTCAAATTTTTTTTAAATGCGGATTGCACATTTTCTGTTAGTACAATAAACCTCATTTCAATCCAGAAATATTACTCAGTCCATCAGTTATTAGATATATGAAACTGAAATAGCTGTTGCAAAAACCCAAATTGTTATAAAGAAAAAAGGTTAACATTAATAGGGGTGCCCAAACTTTTTCATATGACTGTATCAGTGATCAAATGAAGAGAAGAATAACATGAAAATTCAAATTAATTTCCACTTTACATTGTGCACTACCAAGTTGTATAGAATAATATTTTCCATTATGTGTACAGATCAGGAGAGTAGTTACACAGAGCTGCTAAGGACTGCTCCTGAGGATTGGGTCCCACCACTTTTAACACCCATTCTAGGCTGCCTCTATTTTTACACACTATAGCCCAGATTCATCTCACTTAAAAGGGTTTTCAAATGAACAACGTTTATTTTAAAGTTGATTTCAATCAATAGATCTTAGAATAATAATTTTTTTCCAATTTAAAGATTTATTGAAATTTTCAAAAAACATACATAAGAAGAACACAAAACCATGCTGCATCAAATAGCATTCATCGATAGTCTGAACGATAAACTATCATGGGCTTCATAATTGAATATGGATGCTTACAAGAATACATGGATAATCATTTTTAAACCATAGAAAATAGTGAAACAAAGAAGAAAGCTTAAGAAAAGAGGCAGTCATGAAGAATAGAGAAAAAAGAGCGTGTCAGAGAAAGAAGTGGAAGGAAAGGAAGTCGTGCGCAGCGACTGGGACTGATACATTGTCTGTTGGACCAAAACTTGTCAAAAGGGTAGTATATTATCTAAAGATCAAGGGGGCCAGGGTACCTGTCCTCCGGAGGTTAGATTAGTTCCAGAAATTTTTTACCAGACAGAAATGATTCCCACTGAAACCATTTGGTGGCTGCCTCTACCGTCTGCCCACGTGACTGGGCCATCACCATTTCCATTCGGTGAATCACATTCACCTTCATTACCCACTCATCCAGCGTAGGGGGGGTAGGATCCTTCCAACGTCGTGGGATCACTGTTTTGGCAGCCTGGAGGAGGTGACCTAGGATAGATTTTTTCATAGACCTTTTCGAATATGTTAAAGATGTACAGCAAAACTGCCTCTGGGCGGCTGGGAACTACAATCCCGGTGACCTCTTGAATGGCCACCAACACTTTGTTCCAAAAGACCGACAAGCTCGGGCAGTACCACCAGATGTGTGACATGGTGCCCCCCTGCGCTCCACAGCGCCAGCACGCATCAGGAACTTCGGGACACCACGCATGGAGAGATGCTGGGACCCTGTACCACCTAGAAAGAATTTTATAGCTGGTTTCTTGCATCCTGGTGGCCACCACTGACCTGTGGGTCAGACTGAAACAACGCTCCCATTGTTTCCTAGGGAACGTCTGATTGAGCTCTGTTTCCCATGCCGCAGAAAAGCGAGGGGGGGACGTCTCTGCCGTGCCCGTCATAAACTTGTACACCTTTGATATTGCATGGCGTGTATCAGAAGACCCACTACAAAGGTTTTCAAAAGGTGTTTGGGGCGGACAGTGGGCCATGACAGTGTCTGGGGAGGTTATAAAGTGTTTGAGTTGGGCATATTCAAAATGGAACCGCAGTTTGAAGTTGCGATTCTCTACAATCTCCCGGAGCGGAAGGAGGGAACCCCCCGGGGCCACCTGTTTTAATCTCAGGGGGTTTAGTTTCGTGCTGCCCAGAAAATTGTTGGACGATGCTCCCGGCAGGAACTCTGGGTTGTCAGTCAGTGGCATAAGGGGTCCTCTAGGCTGGATCATGAGGTTGCGTAATGACATAGAATGTATCGTTTTCAATGGTTGTTTGGTGCTATAGGACATCTCAATTTTATGTCTGGTGATGAGAGGCCGGGTCGATATTGACAGAGGGCACAAATCCTGCGCCAGACCAACCCAGAGCTTAGATCCAGAGCAGTGCAGAAGGTCCAGAACCCTGGCGTAAGCGGCTGCCATGTAGTACCGCCTACAATCGGGCAGACCCGCTCCTCCTGCGTTCTTGGTCCTAGTTAAGACGCTGCATCTCAAGCGAGCGCGCTTTTTGGACCAAACAAATTGATTGAATAGGCGTTGTGCCTTGGCCCAGTATGCTACCGGGATGTAGACCGGGACCGTCTGTATTAAGTACAACAGTCGTGGCAAGGCCGTCATCCTGAGAGCGCTAATCCTGCCAAACCACGATCGCGTACCTTTTTGCCATGAGGCCAAATCTCCCTCGAGCCTTGACAGAAAAGTTTGATAATTTAATTGAAAGAGCCTGGTTGGGTCAGCGGGGATCTTTATACCCAAGTATCCAATACTGCCGTGGGCCGGCCATCGAAAGGGAAAATTTGGTTTAAGAGCATTTACCGTTGTTAGGGGCAGAGAGACATTTAGGGCCTCTGATTTATCAAAATTGATTTTGAAGTTGGACCATTTGCTGAAGCGGTTTAGCTCCAGTAGTAGAGACGGGAGGGATGTGAGAGGGTTACATAGATAAATAAGGAGATCATCGGCAAACGCGGCACATTTATGCTCCCGGTTGGCGATCCGAATACCCTGTATATCTGGGTTATTCCTGATGGCCGATAACAGATGCTCTTTTACTAGAACATAAAGTAAAGATGACAAGGGACATCCCTGTCGGGTCCCGTTCCGGATGGGGAAGGGTTTCGACAGAGTGCCATTAATCTTAAGATATGCAGTCGGGGAATGATATAAGGTCATAATCTTGGATGAGAAAACAGGTCCCAGGCCTATATGCTCCAGTGTCTGTGAAAGTGACTGCCATGAGACTCTGTCGAAAGCCTTCTCGGCATCCAGAGATAGAACCATAAGAGAGAGTTTCTTAGTGTATGCGTGTTGGATTAGGTCTAGGGTCTTTATAGTATTGTCCCTTGCCTCCCTACCCGGGACAAACCCGACCTGGTCTAGATGAATCAGGTCAGGGAGTAGAGGACCCAATCTATTTGCCAGTAGCTTGGAGTAGATTTTTAAATCAACATTAAGGAGTGATATCAGTCTGAAACTACCACATGCCGTGGGGTCCTTTCCCTCTTTACGGATCAGGGAAATATGGGCAGTGGTTGAATAAGGCGGGAAAGGGACAGAGTCCGAGATTGAATTGAATGAGAGAAGCATTAAAGGTGCTAACTGCTCCGCAAAGGCCTTGTAAAATTTGGCAGGGAATCCGTCGGGTCCAGGACTCTTGTTACCCGGTGTGTCGCGGATCACCGTCAACAAATCATTCAATAAAAATAGACTTTCCAGGCCCTCAATTATGGAGCTACTGAGACGCCGAAAAGGTGAGGATATTGCGGGGCATCCGTCACTCGACTCAGGGGGCTCGACAGGTAAATTATATAACTTGGAATAGAAATCATGAAAAGTATTAGATATGTCAGGGGTGGCATAGAGTAATTCGTCGCGTGAGTTCTTGATGCAGGGTATGAGGGTGTGGGCTCTCCTTTCTCTCAATGCATTAACCAACAACCTGCCTGGCTTGTCCCCAAACTCATAAAATCTCCCCTTTCCTACCTGTATTAGGCGCTTATATGAAGAATCCAATAGTTTTTTAACCTCTATCCTGGCCTGTAGGAGAGCCTGTAAGGCTATGTGTGCACAGTGCGTTTTTTGCGGCGTTTTTGCGCGTTTTTTTCGGGTGCGTTTTTGGCCTCAAAACTGCAGGACTTTGCTTCCCCAGCAAAGTCTATGAGTTTTCATTTTTGCTGTCCGCACACATCTGTTTTTTTTTACCTGCGTTTTTGAGTTAAAAAAGAAAAAATGGACATGTCAGTTCTTTCCTGCGTTTTTCTGCGTTTTCCTCCCATGCAATGCATTGGAAAAACGCAGCAAAACGCAGAGATAGAAAACGCAGCAAAACGCAGCCAAAAACGCACCAAATCGCGGCAAAAACGCATGCGTTTTTTGATGCGTTTTTTTGACGCAGGTGCGTTTTTAGCGGCCAAAAACGCACAAAAACGCAGCGTCAAAAAGACGCAGTGTGCGAACCTAGCCTAAGTTTGCGGCTGATAAGGCTCGCTTGTGAATGAGTTCCAGTTCAGAAACCCTTTGAAGAGCTTTTACTATATCTTGGGCCCGCTCTTTTTTGATTCAGGACCCATGTTTGATAAAAATACCTCGTATGACACATTTCAATGCTTCCCACTTATAAGTGGGGGCTGTGTCATCTACTGAGTGGTCTTCTACAAACCTTGTGATAGAGGTCTGAACATCATTAACACAGAGCTCATCCAGCAGCAACGACTCATTCAGCCGCCACGACCCTCTGGGGGCCTGGAGGGAGGGAATCTCAATCGTACAATAGACCGGCGCATGGTCTGACCACAATATGCTATCCATCTCAGTGTGCTGAATCCAAGGGAGAGCACTGTGCTGTAATAATATGTAGTCTATGCGACTATACGAGTCTTGGGTATGGGAGTAGAAACTATAGTCTCTGTCGGACGGATGTTTCAGTCTCCAGGCGTCGAACAGTTGAATGCGCAATAAAGCTTTTTTGATCCGTTTAATAGTGGTGTAAGCAATATTAGATTTCCCCCTGGAGTTATCCAAAGTGGGGTCAAGGGTGACGTTGAGGTCGCCACATAAAATAACTGTACCTTGTATCAGGGGGATCGCAGCCTCTACCAAACGTGTAACAAAGCTGTCTTGTTTTTGATTTGGAGCGTATGCATTAATGATTGTGAGTGTTTGGTCTCCCATCTTCAGTGAGAGGATAATATATCTTCCAAAACTATCTGTCGTGCACTTTAGGATTTGATGTGGGAGGGATTTGTGGATCTGGGTTGTCTGAGGATACCCATGTCTGATAGTACTTATTTTTAAGAATGGGGGCATGGCCTTGTTTGAAATGGGTCTCCTGAAAACACACCATGCTCACCTTCCGTTTATGAAGGTGGTACAATATCTGCGATCGTTTCTCCGGAACATTGAGGCCCCTGGCATTGAAAGAAGCGATAGTTAGGTCCGCCATCTATAAAAGAGTAAGACATTAGAGATATATGAGAAAGGGGATCGCACACGATCAGCACGGTCGTCAAAGAAAGGGAAAGGAAGAGATTTTAGATAGGTAGAGTAAAGCGGGGAAGAAAACAAAAAGAGCATCAGGTAAAAAGACCTTGCACAGTAACCTAAATCCGAACAAACGTTCCTAGGGAACATATCCGCCTTGTCTAGGCAGGACAGAGGATCCCGACCTATTTGGGGAAAAAGGATGTCAGACATAACCAAGTAGAGCTCTGGATATACTAAAAACGTTAGAGATAACCATAAATACCGGCAAAAGAATTGAATGCTGATATAATACGGGCAGTGGATAAACTTTAAAGCAACAAGTAAAGGCCATTTTGTTTTGAATATCTGTAACTAAGATAGGTCATAGGGGCGTATGCAGCCTCTGAGCCTCACTAAGTCGGGTAGCGAGGGCAACCCGCCCCACGGCCCCGTTCTCCTCTCGGAGGTAGCCCCCTGTTGGACCCAGAAGGTGGGGTTGGTCTGGTATAGGCGAGTCTTTCCCTGGGGACCCAGGGCTGGAGTAGAGTAAGTGGCCAGGCCGCGATGGGAGTTGCGGGCAGTCCCAAGTTCTTGGTGAATGCCGGGACGTCCTCTGGGGAGCGCAGGACCCACCATCGAGAGTCCTTCTGCACCGATAGTGAGAATGGGAATCCCCACCGAAACGGTAGTCCCTTTTCTTTTAAGACATCCAGGAGGGGCTTGAGGGTAGCACGTTGGGCTAGGGTGTGTCTTGAGAGGTCAGGCATGATGCGGATGGCATAGCCATTATATGTTAGGTTCGGTTTCTTCCTGGCTGCTTGTAAGATGGCCTCCTTTGCCGCAAAGAAATGAACCCTGCACACAACATCCCTTGGGCGGGGGTCTTGTGGATCCGGGGGGCGTAGGGCCCTATTAGCTCTGTCAAGCTCTAGAGGGGTTCCTGGTGGCTTCTTTAAAAGATTGTTAAAAATGGAACGGACGACAGTAGGGATATCAGGGGCCACAATTGATTCAGGAAGTCCTCTAATACGTAGATTGTTCCTTCTATTTCTGTTTTCTTGGTCATCTACGTGTTGTTGAAGGGCAAATAATTGCTTAGATTGGTTCATCACTGTCTCTTGGATGGATTGAATAGAGACTTGACAGGTCGACTGCTGCTCGGTAAGGGCATCAACCCTATGAGTAAGTGAAGAGAGGTCAGACCGCAATTGGATAAATTCCTGTTTACATTCCGCCACCACTTGATTAGCCAGTGCTGCAATGTCGTTTTTGGTGGGGATTGCTTGTAACAGTGCTCGCAGATCTGCCAAGGATGCCGGGCGATCTTCACTCGTCGAGGCGGTAGCATGAGACTTATTGGGGTATGCATAAAAAGAGTCCTGTATAGCTGGGCCATATATCATTTTCTGTGTATTTTGGGGGTTGTTCATGCCCTCCCACAGTGGTGGCCCGATTACAAGACGGCGTGGAGGAGCTCCCATTGCCATGGGCCCCTTGTTCATTGGTATCAAAGTGCCCCCATCCAGAACCCCATCTGCGGCAATCTGTCCCTCGGCCCAGGAGGATCCCAAGCGCCAACTGTCTGGAGAGGTGGGGGGCACCTCCTTTTGGAGGTATCCCCCAGAATTCAGTAGTCGCCATCTGAGAGCCGTGCAGGCCTCCCCCGTCTCCAGGACCCCCTGGTGTTCGTGGGGTCCCTGGTGAGGGAGTGTAGTTTGTGCCATTGCCAACGCTCCTGATTTGGGCCCCTGTCAGCATGTCTCCCCTCCACCCCTGCACCTGTAACTGTGGGCCAGGCAGTCCTTCAGGGATGTCTGCTACTGCCTCCTCACTGGGATCAGGTGCCCCTGTGTGGGAGGCTGTCAGCTCCTGGACTTCAGTTGCGCTGCGTGGCATCTGATTCTTCAGTGCCCGGGGCTGCAGCGGTGAGTCATCACTTGGGCCCGGGCACGCGTACACTCCTCGCTCATGGGCCGCCGCTCTCCAGACTTCGCTGGCGCCGGCTGCAGGTGGATTGTGGGCGCTCCCCGGTCCCATCGGCAGCGCATTGGGGTGTGGGGCAGGCAAGGTCGCGGGTGTCCCGTCCTCGAGCGCTGATCCTCCAGGCCGCGACGCAGGTAGGCGGGCGCCATCTTGGAATGGCGCCGGCACACTCACCGCTCCTCCGGCCGCGCGGTTCTTCGCCGTGTGTACCGCCGCTGTGGGTCTCTCGGTGGGACCGTTTATATCCCAGGGGTCTCTGTTGCGCTCTCCTTCCTCTGGGCCTCCAGCATTCCGGTATCCTCGGGCACCAGGACAGGAGCAGGGACCGGTTTAGGCTCTGCAGGCCTCAGTTCATGCTCCGGCTGTGGAGGTGCCCCAGACCCCCTGGAACGGGTGAAATAAGCCCCAATATTGTGCTGGGGTGCTGGGGGCCGACTTGGGGTATTGGGCTTGTTCTTTTTGGCAGTGGATTTGCCCATTTTTTATGTAAAAGCCGGCTTTATGGGGTATTATATAGAGGAGCTCCAGAAAAGCACGTCCTCACTCAGCCATGTCTAGCTCAGCCCCCCTTAGAATAATAATTTATACAATTGGATGTGCTTAAAAAATATATTCCTGTGCTGAGATAATCTTATATATGTGTCCCTGCCATGTACTGTGTAATAGCCATGTCTGACTGTACAGGGACATGGTCTGATCATACCACATCTCCTGGGCAGAGGAGGACATAATAAAGTATACAGACTTTACAGCAGGGGATCGCAAATTATTCTTTCTCTAAGTTATAATATTTTTTAAAAACAGACAGGGAAATGCCAGATATGATCCCATGCTGTGCTATCTGTATACTCTGTTTTGCTTCCTCCCCTCCCAGGAGATGTGGTGTGATCAGACCATGTTCCTGTACGGTCAGACACAGCCATTACACAGTACATAGCAGGGAAACATATATAAGATTATCTCAGCAGAGCAATATTTTCATTAAACACATCCAATTGTATAAATTATTATTACTCTAAGATCTATTGATTAAAATCAACTTAGAAATTACCTTTCTTCTTGGAAACCCCTTTAATGAATTGGGCACAGAAAAGTGACATGCGCTGCACTAAAATTCTACTCGGGGACTGCAGTAAGATTTCTGGCTAATAATACACCGCAGCTCTTCATGAATTAGACGACCTGTGGCATCACACCCCAGTCCCGCCCATTTCTGACCTCTAGTTGCTCAAAAAATTTGCAACTTTTCAAACTATTTTATTCCAGATTACTGGTGAAAAGATTTTGAAGAATCTGGGCCTATATTTTTATAGAAAACTTATTTACTAGGTTTTGTTACATTGAAGCTGTCATTCTTCCATCCAGCGCACAACAAATTCTATCATTATAAGTTCATAGTTCTTCATCTAAGATTGCAAATAAACATTTCTCAGCTTTGTAATATATCGGGGACATTACTATTTCTGATAAAATGTCTGAAACTTGAGACCAAAATTTTTGCTTTCTCATAAAATTGCTCTCACATTCCCAGTGTTGATTTCTGGCATCTTATGTGACATTTTGCACATCCAATATAGCCAGAAATTAGTTAAGTATCTTTAATGTACAATGTACTGTATAGTTGAATCATTTTATTATTTGCAACTAGGAAGACTAGTGAGGGACTAGCTCTTCCATTAATGTAGAAATTAAGTTCTGTTATTTTCCTGCACAGAACATGCTGCTCCTGCGTGAGACATTCAATGACACCCTGTTCTGCTCTCACTGCATAAATAGTACTTGTTGACCTTTCATGTCCAGACAGGTAGTGTAGAAAGAGGGTCAACATAGCAGCGCTACCAGTGCTATGGTAGAAGTAGAGCTGATAGAAGGGTTTGTAATGTGACACAAATAAATTCACCTGTCTTGCACTTCCCTCCACTTTAGGCTGCTTTCACACTGTTTTTTTTAACATGCGTCCTGAGCGTTTTTTTAACGCAAAAACAGATCCACTGCAAATGCGTTTTCATTTCAATGCATTTGCAATGGACTCGCGTCAACATGCGTTCACCTGCGTCTGCGTGCATTATAGTGAGGATCCAGCGACTTGCAGTTTTTTAACCTTTTTCAAAAACGCTACTTGTAGCGTTTTTGAAGTGTGTCCAAATACTGAAAATTGCTGGATCCTGACTATACTGCACGCAAACGTATGTGAACACTGGCATGCTGATAGAGAGGATCCTGCTTGCTCTACTGAGCATGCTCAGAAACCAGCCTGGCGTGATCAGTCTCTCTCTCCCC
The DNA here is from genome assembly GCF_048569485.1 of Anomaloglossus baeobatrachus. NCBI lineage: Eukaryota > Metazoa > Chordata > Amphibia > Anura > Aromobatidae > Anomaloglossus > Anomaloglossus baeobatrachus. The sequence goes on along the minus strand of NC_134354.1, from coordinate 566,521,399 downwards.
CTCCCGAGAGCTGCGGAGGCTCGTAACCAAGGTAAACATCGGGTAACTTGCTTGGAAACCTAATATTTACCTTGGTTACGTGTGCAGGGAGCCCAGCTCCTAGCAGCTGCAGACGCTCGTAATCAAGGTAAATATCGGGTATCCAAGCAAGTTACCCGATGTTTACCTTGGTTACAAGCCTCCGCAGCTGTCAGATGCCGGCTCCCAGTCTCACGTTCAGTTCCCCTCACTCCCGATCACATGACTCCAATGTTCGCCCATAAACTTCAAGTGACAGGATCCTGCAAAATAACACTTGCGTTTTTCTTTGTAAAAACAGGATCCGCTTTTACAGCAAAAAAACGTTCATGACGCATGTTAAAAAACGTAGTGTGAAAGCAGCCTTAGTAGTCTGTGCTTAAAGGTACCGTCACACAGGATATTCAGCAACAACCAGCGACCTCACAGCAGGGGCCAGGTTGTTGCTGGATGTCACACACAGCGACATCACTAGCAACATCGCTGCTACGTCACAAAAGTCGTGCCTCAGCAGCGATGTTGCTAGCGATGTTGCTTAAGGCCCCGTCACACTAAGCAACATCGCTAGCAACATCGCTGCTAACGAACAACTTTTGTGACGTAGCAGCGATGTTGCTAGTGATGTCGCTGTGTGTGACATTCAGCAACAACCTGGCCCCTGCTGTGAGGTCGCTGGTTGTTGCTGAATGTCCTGGGCCATTTTTTAGTTGTTGCTCTCCCGCTATGAAGCACAGATCGCTGTGTGTGACAGCGAGACAGCAACAACTAAATGTGCAGGCAGCAGGAGCCGGCTTCTGCGGAGGCTGGTAACCACAGTAAACATCGGGTAACCAAGAAGCCCTGTCCTTGGTTACCCGATATTTACCTTTGTTACCAGCCTCTGGCTCCTGCTCTGTGCACATGTAGCTGCAGGACACATCGGGTTAATTAACCCGATGTGTGCTGTAGCTAGGAGAGCAGGGAGCCAGCGCTAAGCATTGTGCGCTGCTCCCTGCTCTGTGCACATTTAGCTGCAGTACACATCAGGTAATTAACCCGATGTGTGCTGTAACTAGGAGAGCAGGGAGCCAGCACTCAGTGTGCGCTGCTCCCTGCTCTCTGCACGTGTAGCTGCGTGCGCTGGTAACCAAGGTAAATATCGGGTTGGTTACCCGATATTTACCTTAGTTACCAAGCACAGCATCTTACTTGCGGCGCTGCTGGCTGGGGGCTGGGACACTGGTTGCTGGTGAGCTCACCAGCAACTCGTGTAGCGACGCTCCAGCGATCCCTGCCAGGTCAGGTTGCTGGTGGGATCGCTGGAGCGTCGCAGTGTGACATCTCACCAGCAATCTCCTAGCAACTTACCAGCGATCCCTATCGTTGTTGGGATCGCTGGTAAGTTGTTTAGTGTGACTGGACCTTTAGTGTGACGTGGCCTTTACTCCCTTTTCTAATCATGCAAATGGTTAGACAAGGAGATCAGGGCTGTCTGTTATACATCACACACTCTGAGAAACTGCTCTAAGCTATGGTAGGGGTGTGTTCTTTTTCTGCTATGTTGCTGCCTTTCTATGATTGGTCAACATCATACACGGGGAAGCAATACGCACCTCGAAAATGAACTCATTTACCACTCATTGGCAAGTACAATGACTCAGTGGTTAATACTGTAGCCTTGCAGGCAAGGGGTTTGTATGTTCTCGCCATGTTTGTGTGGGATTCCTCAAGGTACTGCGATTTCCTCCCACACTCCAATGACTTACTGGTTGGGAATTTAGATTAAGAGCCCCAATGGAGATATTGATAATTCTGTAAAACGCTGTGAAATTAATGGCGCTGTATAAGCGAGTAAAATAAATACTTTACTAATAGTTTGGTAATACAGAGGTGAAATATATATATTTTATTTCCCTCTGCAGCCACTCTTATATTGTTTGTCCAGATTAAAATTAAAAATTTGGTGAAGGGTAATCTTTAAAGCTTGTACAAATTTCCACCAATTTATTAATAGTTTTGTCTCTTCCCAGCAATTCACGAATAACCTTCAGAAACACTACGAAGCACTGATAGAACTTGAGAAGGCAATTAAAAACTCCCGAAAGCTCGATGTTCTGTGTAGAGACTTTGAACAAGAAAAGGTGTGCTATCTGCCCCTGAATATGTTCCTTCTCCGGCCATTGCACAGACTCATGCACTACAAACAGATCATGGAGCGACTCTGCAAACATTACTCTCCTAATCATGTAGATTTTCGGGACACTAGAGGTGAGATGTTCTATTCACGTATCTATGTTCCATAGCTTTTCACACTACTTTTTTTTTATACTCTTTTTTTACATTTGAGAGCTTGGCAGGAATTGTAGTTTCTAAACTCTTTCAATATTCCACCATAGATTTCTGATTGACATAGAAGTTGTTTTTTTTATTTTTTTTATTTTCAAGTAATTGGTTGTGTACAACAGATTTTTCTAGACATTGTGTATATTACTATTGACATTCAGCTAATACATTCCACAAATACAGACAATTCTATGTATTGCACAATGCATAGGCTCTGTTTCATCACATCCTATTAAAATTATTGTATTTGCCATTAGAGATGAGCAATTTGATTAACTCTTAACTGGTCTGTCATCCAGTCCGGTTCCCCGTGCCAGTCTGTCTTGCTCTTCTGCGCCCAGCATCCTGGTCGCCTCTTGCACCTAGTAGGCCACACAACGTCATGATCGCAAATGGAGATGAGCGATTCGATTTGTATTACACTGATTGGAGTCTAGTAGCCACCGGACTTCTGTGTCAGCCAGTCTTCACTTCGGTGCCTAGCAGCCTGGTGCATCTTTCTAGGCCATGTATTCTATTTGGTGCCTTACTTTTAATTACTATGTATCATGTAGTATTATGCTATAAGAAAAGCTCTAACCTTAAAAATGTTAGGTCCAAAATTGTGTGTGGAATAATTTTATTTTATTTAGGTAAAAACTAAATAACAGCAATATTACTATGCAACTATTAGCTATTGAGTATTGACATGATGGCCAATAACTGCAATCTGATAGCCCAGCACTGTGAAGGCAACTACATTTAGGGTATGTACACACATAGCAGATTTATGTGCAGATTTTCTGCACACAACTGCATGTTTTGGCAGGAAAAACTCAGTAGAAAAAAAGTACATTATTTTTTTTTTTACATGCATTTTTTCATGCTTTTTTTTTTTAAGTCATGGCGATCACGGGGGTTCCTGCATTGTGCCCCTGCAATTGCTGCCGGGTCTATGACTGATGTTACAGCCGGGATCTGGCTCTCACTGGCCAGAGTGGTGCCCGCAGTGCTCCCGGCAGTTTAACACCCTAAATGCTGCAATCAATGCAATCGCAGCATTCAGGAGGCAGGGGAAGGAATCACTTACCTCTCCCTAGTGATTGGGTCCCTGTAATGTGATCACAGGGAGCCAATCACTTCCATGACAACCCTAGGTCGTCACCATGACGACTCTGGGTTACTGGGCTACGCGTCGCCTCACAGACCATGCCGTACTGTCTGTAAAGCATGCCGGGCATTCTGATTATGCCCACTTACCCTAAACCCGGCATCTGAGCTGGTGATAAACGGACACAGGTACACATCATTGCCGATAACTCTGGGCAATGGGCATTAAATAGCATGTTAGCATGCCCCTGTAGGCATGCTAACATGCCAAGAGGGCGGACTAGTCAGGGGGAAAAAAACGCCCTTGCGACTAGTCCCTGCACTCATTAGCATATCATAAAGGATCTTTAGAAATACTTTTTTTTAAAGATCTCTATGTATGCTACTAGATGCGTGGACAGTTAGGCAGGGATTAGCAATATACACCTAGAACTGCCCGTGGTTCTGGGTGCATATTGCACCTGACAGGTTCACTTTAATATGTTAGAAGGTTCCAAGGAACTGCCAGGATTGTCTTCACCTCCTTTATTATGAATCACAAATGCACTCAATAGTAATGTTTCACACAGGTTTTATACACTTTCTCCAAGACTCCAGATGGCTATATCTGACTTGTGCTCAGACAATGAGTATAATTTGTTACTTAAATAAATCCACATAGGTCATCACATTACCCATACAAATGCATTTTCTTTCAAACAGCTGCGCTTGCGGAGATCTCTGAAATGTTAGCTCAGCTTCATGGGACAATGATCAAGATGGAAAACTTTCAGAAATTACAAGAACTTAGAAAGGATGTGACGGGCATTGATAACCTGGTGATACCTGGAAGGGTGAGCGCTATGTGCTGTGATTAGATACCGTGCTGTATACCTGTGTTAACTAAAGGTACCGTCACACTAAGCGACGCTCCAGTGATCCCACCAGCAACCTCACCTGGCAGGGATCGCTGGAGCGTCGCTACATGGGTTGCTGGTGAGCTGTCACACGGGCAGATCTCACCAGCAACCAGCCCCCAGCCAGCAGCGACGCGTGGAAGCGATGCTGCGCTTGGTAACTAAGGTAAATATCGGGTAACCAACCCGATATTTACCTTGGTTACCAGTGCACACCGCTTAGCGCTGGCTCCCTGCACTCCTAGCCAGAGTACACATCAGGTTAATTACCCGATGTATAGTCTGGCTATGTGTGCAGGGAGCCGGCACTGACAGCGTGAGACCGGCGGACACTGGTAACGAAGGTAAATATCTGGTAACCAAGGAAAGGGCTTCTTGGTTACCCGATATTTACATTGGTTACCAGCGTCCGCAGAAGTCGGCTCCCTGCACACTGCACATTCAGTTGTTGCTGTCTCGCTGTCACACACAGCGATGTGTGCTTCACAGCGGGAGAGCAACAACTAAAAAATCGTCCAGGACATTCAGCAACAACCAGCGACCTCACAGCAGGGGCCAGGTTGTTGCTGGATGTCACACACAGCAACATCACTGCTACATCACAAAAGTCGTGCCTCAGCAGCGATGTTGCTAGCGATGTTGCTTAGTGAGACGTGGCCTTAAGAGAGAGAACAAGACAATAATATAGTCACAGTAGGCCATCTTTCATACATACAATGTAATCATTTAATTCTTCCTATGTTAAGTCCCAATTCTTATTTCAAACCACCGATTTAGTCAATTTATTGAAACAAGTGTGATTATAAGAAATGTTGTGTGTGTGTTTTAAAAGTAATTTATTTATACATAACCATTTCTTTATCGTTCCTATGGGAGACCCAGACCATGGGTGTATAGCTACTGCCCCCGGAGGACACACATGCATCCTTTTTTGATTTTTCATTTTTTCTAAAGATTTGGAAGAAAAGCGGGTCCACTGGACTCCCGGCATGTCCCTTCTCACCCCCCTGGCGGCGGTGCTGTTAAGGTTGACTTCAGGGCAGGAGCCCTTCATGCCGCGCTCCTTCACCATCCCTTAGGGGCTCTGGCTTGAAGTTAGAGCCAACACGGTTCTCACTGCCTTGCAGGAGACCGGCTTCCATCCGCAGCCCTTTTGCAGGACCCTGCTGGACGGAGCACTGAACCCCCACCCCACCAGGGACTGGGCCCTGCGTCTCAAAGCTAAGTATAGAGACGCTATTCAGAGGGTCCTTCTGCAATGTGGGGCACTTTTATTGGGGGGGACAGTGATTTACTTTGATAATGCTGCTTTTTACTGTGTTTCCGGCCGGTTCCACGGTTTTTACTCAGAACCGCGCCGATGATGCCTGATTGTCGGCCGCATGCATAACTCTAGGCCCCGGCTTCAGCCGCGGCCTAGTTTCGTTTCGTTCCCCTGCATGTCAGTCATGCAGGGGGACACTGCAGCGCCGCCCGCCGGCCGCTCTGCACAGGGGAGACCACTCCTTTTTGAGGAGATGATTCCCTCCCCTGTACATCTCCTTAGCCCTCCGATTCCCGCTCCTGGGTTAACCCCCGCCCCCCCCCCCTCACTCTGGCGCCATTTTCTCAGCGTTCTTAGTACACTGGTCGGCGCTGGCTGCTCTGCAGTGCAGAGGGAGTGAATATCTGGCTGGGGGTCCAGGCTTGGAATCCGGAGGGCACTCATAATAGCGGCCTGATAAGTCACAACCTCTGGTTGTGCACTTTTATACACTCTCAGGGCATTCTGAAGGAGTTAATTCTTTATTATAGAACCTCCTCCTCAGCAGCATGTCTCACACTAGGAGCAAAGCTCCAAGGCTGTACACTACATGTTCTGTATGTAAGCTCATATTGCCTGAACCGGCACAGACCACACACTGTAATGGTTCTTATGTGGTGGTGCCTCAGCCTGGAGTCTCCCCAGGCTGAACCCCTGTCTTGGGTATTCTAGACATTCTAGACAGAGCCCCCACCTCTGCAGCATGTCTCACAGAGCGAGGCTGCAGGCTGTTTTTATTACCCACTGCAGGTAGTCTCGTACGGCTGTACCGAGCTCATAACCCTCTGTGGCCCCTCAGCTTGGAGGCTCATTAATGGTCCCTCCAGCTGCTCCGGTTTCGGTGGCTGACCCCTGGGGGAATCCTATTTCCAGGGGTCGGCTGTCCCGGCATCTGCTGAGCATGCAGCCCCCTTCTCAGGGCATTTTCTGCTTCAGCTCGCTCAGCAAAGCTCACAAGGGACTCTCCTTCTGGGCTCAGACCCCGTCCTCCTGACAGGGAGACGCAAGGTCCCCTGTCCTCCCCGTCCCGCAGCTCCGATTACGAGCTGACTCACTGGACGAGGAGGATGTCTCTACCAGGGGCTCGGACGCTACTTTATGTACATCGATCCGTCCGTAGGTGACGCAGATGCGAATGATTGGATTGCGTCCATTATACTTGTACTGGACCTCCATCCGCCTGTATCAGGGGAGTATTCCCCGCTGGCAGAAAGGCATCAGTATACCTTTAACAGGACGAGGAGTGTGTTCCTTAACTACTCCAGTTTTCAGCCCGCTGCGTCCAAGCCCCCAGCCTGTCCTGCAGACACCACAGCGGGGTTCTGCTGCCTGTCTCCCCCTCCCATCAGAGGGGTCAAGGAGTGTACTCATTCGCCAAGGGTGGCCACTCCGGTGTCTAGACTTTCAGCCCAGATAGTTGTATCAGTGGCTGACGGCACCTCTATAAGGATCCCACGGTACATTAATTTTGTACTGGACCTCAATCCGCCGGAGTTACCTTATCTAGGTGAACACAATGTGTGTTCCTTAACCACTCCAGTTTTCAGGCCCCTGTGACCAGCCCAGGTTCCGCTCTGACAGTCGCTTCCCATGAAGCGTGATTCTGAGGACTGTGTTTCCCCTGTCCACCAATGGTGGTCAAGAAGTGGGCTCATTCACCTCAGGTGGCTCAGCCCGGACCGTTATGTCAGTGGCTGATGGCTCCTCACTTAAGGTTTTGCGGTCCGCCCGGTTGTCCTTTTGGCCAAGTCGGTATGGGGGCGGCAGGAGCTTCGTTCTCCTCAGCTTTACAGCAGTGCGTTTTTTTTGTACCTTCTCTGCTTCTCTGGAGGAGATGCATTCCCTAACAGGGACTCTATGCCCAAAACGGTTGCCTGAACTTCCAGACTTCAGTCTTTTCATCCTCTGCCAGGTCTGCCATGCTGGACACCGCACGGCGGTGGTCTTGGCTACTTTCCTCGCTATCCGCAGGCTCCTGTGGCTTCGGAGGGACCAGTTTCCTCGGAACCAACTGGATGAAATTAAGGAAGCTCTTGGCGGGGAGTGTTCTTCCTTGCCACAAACCTAAACCAGGGAACCTGTCCAGGGCAGGAATCAGTTGAGGTTTCGGTGGTTTCCGTTCCTCCATCTGATCGTCCTCTAGCTCGGCCTAGGTTCATAGAACCAAATGGCTCGAAGCTGCGTCTTCAGAAGTCCGCAGGAGATGCTGCCACTGAGTCAGCTTCCTCCGAGCTATCTAGCCACGCCAGCAACCTCCTTGGTCGGTGGCAGGCTCTCTCCACTTGGCGACGTAGGGTTCTAACACGTCTCCGTTCAGTGGGGGCGGGATTATATCCCCCATGGCTACAGGATGGAATTCTGTCCACCCGCCAAACAGATTTTTTCTGTCAACTCCTCCCGGCTCCAAGGCCGCCGCCTTCTCACAGGCCGTGGCATTTCTTGCAGGCCAATGGAGTAATTGTACCCGTTCCCGACTGGGAACGGTTCTGAGATTTTTGCTTAAATCTATTCCTAGTCCCCGAAGAGGGCGGTGCCTTCCGACCTGGATCTTTAGCTTTTCAAGCATAGTCAGGTGTGGCGTTTTCACATGGAGTCTCGGTTTTGTTCCGTGTGTTTTTCACCGGATCAATCAAGAACCCAAGGAGATTCCCTAGCAGCCATCGGCATCAGAGATGCCTATCTGCAGGAGTCAATCGCAGTTTCACACCAGCGTTGACTACGTTTTGACAATCGGAGTGGTCCAATTCGTGGCTCTTCCCTTGGGGTTAGCCACGGCCCCTCGAGTATTCTCATTGGGGCAGCTGTGATTAGGGTCCTGCACCCCTAGGGATTGGCAGTGATCTTTTGCCCTGGACGGCCTTCTTGTTGGGGCTTCATCCAGTGCTGACTCTTAGTAGAGTGCTTCGCTCACTCTCGCCACTCTAACCTATTCGGGTGGCTTGTCTTTCTGTCCAAGTCCACTCTGACTTCGAACCAGAGGTTCTCAGGGACGCAATTCGAAACTCTGTCGGCTCTTGTGAAGCTGCTCTTAGTCGATCAGTAGTCCCTCCGCTGGCGGTCGACGTCGTTCTATCAGACACCTTATACAGGCGCTGGTCAGACGGTGGCGTCAATGGAAGCCTATCCGCCTTGGGAGCAGTATATCTCCACCGTGGAGCGCAGGGCGCTTGGACTCTGTCCGAATCAGCCCTCTGGATCAATGTGCTGGAAATCAGAGCTGTATTTCTAGCTCTCTAAGCCTTCACCATCTGTTGGCGGCTAGGCACATTCGAGTCCAGTCGGTCAACGTGACAGCGTTTTCCTACATCAGCTTCCGGGGCGGGACACTCAGCCGCCTGGCAATCTTGGCGGCTCAACATTCTTCAGTGGACAAGGGACTCCTAGTCCACCGTATCCGCAGCCCACATCCTAGAGGTGAAAACTGCGAGGCAGACTATGTCAGCTGTCCAACCGTGGTCCACAATCCTCAGGATTTGCGGTAGACGCACTGGTTCATGTTTGATCCCAGCTTCGTCTCTTTACGTATTTCACCCTCTACCTCTTGTCCAGAGTCCTGCGCAAGATCAGTAAAGGGGGCCGTCGGGTCATTCTCATACTCCAGACTGACCCAGGCAGGCTTGGTACTCTGACCTGCTCCTTCTGTCCGTTGGGTTGCCATGGCATCTTCCGGACCGTTCAGACCTTTTCTCAAAAGGTCCGTTTTTTCCGTCAGAATTCTGGATTCTCAGATTGACGGCGTAGCTCTTGAGTCCTGGATCTTGGCGACTTCTGATATCCTTCCTGAAGTCATCTCCGCTATGACTCGAGCTCCAAAGTGTCCTTTGACCTTTTTGGCCTTGCCGACCCTCCTGTCTCTTCCACAGTCCGATCTACAGCTAGGACTATCCCTCATTAAGGGACAGGTCTCGGCTCTGTCAGTATGTGCCAGCGGCGTATCGTCCGGCTGGCTCCGGTGCGCTCCTTTAAGGGCGCATCTCACATCATTCCGCCTTTCCGGCGGCCTATGGAGCCCTGGGACCTTAATCCGGTCCTCCCGGTTCCCGGAAACCCCCCCCTTTTGCGCCTCTTGGGGAGGTTTCTTTGTTTCATCTTTCACAGAAAGTAGTCTTTCTAGTGGCTATAATTTCCCGCCAGAGAGTTCTGGCTGCACTCTCTCGGAGTCACCCCCTTTTTTGGTCTTTTGCATCAAGACAAGGTGGTCTTCATCCGACTCCGGACTTTTTTCCCTAAGGCGGTTACTGCTTCCACCTTATCCGGGGCAATTTTCCTGCCTTCCTTTTGTCCGGCTCCTGTTCATCGCTTGAGGAAGCGTTGCATATCCTGGATCTGGTGCGGGCGCTCCGGATCTATGTGTCTCGCACCGCCGTTATTAGGCGATGCACCTCTCTCTAGTGCTGACTGCTAGTCAGCGTAGCGGTCTCTCGGCATCTAAGCCGACCCTGGTTCGTTGGCTTAGGTCGGCCATTTACGAGACCTACAAGTGTACTCAAGTGCCTTCCCCGCCGGGGATCAGAGCACATTTGATCAGACCTGTCGGCGCCTTTTGGGCTTTCAGGCACCAGGTTACGGCTCAGTAGGTCTGTCAGACTGCAGCTCGAATTAGTCTGCATACTTTTTCGAAGCACTACCCAAGGCATGCTCATGCTTTGGCAGACGCGGGCTTGGGCAGACGCATTTGTCCGGCGTCTGTCGCCCATTTGTGAAGTTAGGTTTGCCTGCTTTTCAGTTGTCTGTTTATTCCCACCCATGGACTGCTTTTGAACGTCCCATGGTCTGGGTCTCCCATAGGAACGATAAAGAAAAAGAGAATTTTGTTACTTACCGTAAATTCTTTTTCTTATAGTTCCGTCATGGGAGACCCAGCACCCTCCCTATTGCCTGTTGGCAGGTTTCTTGTTCCGTGTGTCTTCACCGGCTGTTATTGTTGTAGACAGAGGTTCCGGTTCTTCCGGATTTTACTCTGTCTCTTCTTGTGGGTGGATGTCCTCCTTCAGCTTTTGCACTAAACTGGCTAGGACTGGCTAGCAGGGGGTGTATATGCTAGGAGGGAGGAGCTACACGTTTTGCGTGTAGTAACTTTGTGTGTCCTCCGGGGGCAGTAGCTATACACCCATGGTCTGGGTCTCCCATGACGGAACTATAAGAAAAAGAATTTACGGTAAGTAACAAAATTCTCTTTTTTAATAATAATTTTGCTTTATTTAGCAAGGTATCACATTATCAGTCCATTTATTCACAGAAATAATATCCAAATGCTATGAAAATTCCTAGAGATATATGATTGCTTAATTATTAGCAGACGACATCTTTATTATTGGGATCCACAAACAATCTTCTGTGTATGGGATCAGCCCAGACCCTCTGAGGTGATCCCTTTGTAGAGTAATGTAAGGCTATGTGCGCACGTGTGCGTAATTCATGCAGTTACGCTGCGCTTTGTAGCGCAGCGTAACTGCATGCGTCCTGCGTCCCCTGCACAGTCTATGGAGATTGTGCAGGGGCCGTGCGCACGTGGCGTTTTAGAGCGCAGCGCTTCGGCTTCTGCCGAAGCGCTGCGTTCTAAGAAGTTAGGCTATGTGCGCACGTTGCGTACAGTCACTGCAGAAATTTCTGCAGCGATCTGAAGAGCACATGTGCGCTTTAAATCGCTGCAGAAATGTCCGTAGTGGAAAAAAAAAAAAGCCGATTCCATGCGCTCTGCCTGCAGCTCCTGCCATAGACAGAGCAGGAGCTGCCGGCAAAGTGCACGGAAGAAGTGACATGTCACTTCTTAGAACGCAGCGCTTCGGCAGAAGCCGAAGCGCTGTGCTCTAAAATGCCACGTGCGCACGGCCCCTGCACAATCTCCATAGACTGTGCAGGGGACGCAGGACACATGCAGTTACGCTGCGCTACAAAGCGCAGCGTAACTGCATGAATTACGCACACGTGCGCACATAGCCTGACATGTCACTTCTTCTGTGCGCTTTGCCGGCAGCTCCTGCTCTGTCTATGGCAGGAGCTGCAGTCAGAGCGCATGGAATCGGCTTTTTTTTTTTTCACTACGGACATTTCTGCAGCGATTTAAAGCGCACATGTGCTCTTCAGATCGCTGCAGAAATTTCTGCAGTGACTGTACGCAACGTGCGCACATAGCCTAACATGGAATTCTTAAGTCGCTTAATAATGTATTTTTTCTTTATCTCGTTATCTTCCCTTTTTCCATTTCATTCCAGGAGTTTATCAGGCTTGGAAGTTTAAGCAAGTTGTCTGGGAAAGGCTTACAGCAACGTATGTTCTTTCTGGTAAGTTTATGTAATGTGAAAATGGAAATTGCTAAATAAATAAATAAATTCATATATTTCTCTATTCCAGAAAGCTAATAATTGCTCTTAGCATTCTTTCTATGTGAAATTGTAAAATGTGTTTTGATCCATGAAAAGCAGACTAGCAGGAAGGCTGAAATCCTTACTATTGCTATAGTGCGCAGAGCTGCTAAACGTATACATTCTGTTATTTGAAAGAAGGTTATAGGATTATGTGGCAGACCTTTGTTGTAAGGTAAAATACATCCAATGCCAGGAATTTTTTTCTTTAATTTAGGTTTGCATTGAACTAAGATGTTTGCAATATGATGTGTCCAATACAAGGAAATCTAATGATAGTCTATTTTCTTGCAGTTTAATGATGCGTTATTGTACACAAGCAGGGGACTGACATCATCTAATCAATTCAAAATACATGGCCAGTTACCCCTGTTTAACATGACGGTGAGGAAGCCAATGTTTATACTACTTTTGAATGATACCATTTATTTTATTATGTGATGCGCTAGAAAGCTGGGAAAAAACCTCCAAATTGCAATTTCACAATGTTTTTTGTAACTTTTTTATTTACCATGACACTATATAGTAAAACTGAACTACTGTAGCAATATGATTCTCCATGTCCATACGATTACGCCGATGCCAAACATTTTTTTATCACTTACTATGTGATGACGCTTTGTTTGGGAAGCCCAGTGCATGCTGGGATATTCAAACAAGTCGTCAACAGAGACTTTGGTCACTGTACAGCCTCTGCCCCTCACCCTGAAACAAGACGTCACAGTGAAGTCCATTTCAGCATGTGTAGGTTGTCAAATCCAATGTATGCTCAGTAGGATCCTATCATTTTGGACTGGGTGTTTTTCAGCACACAGTTAGACCGCTCCCTCTCCAGCTGTAATGAGAAGTGACAGTGCCAGAAGTTTACCTGGCGTGCAGGAACAGCAGAGACCAGCACCATCCTCGCAAGTGATGTCACTTGGGGGGGGTGGTACAGATCTCTGCTTGCTTGTTCTCACCTTACAATGTGCAGTGACAGTGCACTCTCATCAGAGCTGGCGAGGGAACGCGCTGTCACTGTGCTCTGAGAAGAATAGTGACAAGACCTTACTGAGCATCTGTCAGAATTAATAATTGATGCTTACTCAGTAGAGCAATGACCAGACTAGCTCCTGATATAGAAATCACTGATGAAGCTTTGTTCAGGGTCTTGGCAGAGGCTGTGGAATTGAGTGCAGTCTCTTCCCCTAATGACGAGTTGTTTGAATATCCCAGCGTGCACTGAGATTCTCAAATAGAGTCATAACACAGGAAAAAGTAAAAAAAAAAAAAAAAAAAATAAAGCAGTTAAGAGTAGAGAAGGAATGGTAGGAACTTTTAATTAAATTGTTTTGGAAAAAAAATTAAAGGGAACCTGTCACCAAATTAGGCAACTATAAGCTGTGGCCACCACAAGTAGACTCTTACATGCAATATTCTAGAATGCTGAATATAAGAGCCAGAGCCCCTCTGTAGAACGTAAAAAATGCTTGTATTGTACTCACCTAGGGGGTGGTTTGGTCTAATGGGCATCGCTGCTACCCAGCCCAGTATGGATGACGTGTCCTACGTCATCCACACAAGCCAGTATTGCAGTCGTGCACAGGCGCATCTTTGATCTGCTCTGCTCAGGGCAGATCAAAGTATTGTAGTGTACATGCGCGGGGGCGGTCTTTAACATTTCCTTCCACCTGTGCATTACAGTACATTGGTCTGCCCTGAGCAAGTCAGATCAAAGTGCGCCTGCGCAGGACCACAATGCCAGCCTGAATGGCGATCGCCGCAGAGAGGAGGCGCCGGACCAGAGAGCACTAACACCCATCAGACTGGACTGCCCCCTAGGTGAGTATAATAAAAGTGATGTTTACTTTCTTCAGATTGGCCTGGGCACTTATATACAGCATTCTATAATGCTGTATATAAGAGCCTACTTGTGGCTGCAAGCTTATAGTTGCCAAATCTGTTGACAGGTTTCATTTAAATCATGTCATCAAATAGAGATTTATGATTAAAGGAAGTTTTAGTTTCGGACTACTCTTTTAGAATATATATATATATATATATATTTATTAAAACCAGGGTCATTTAATCTATTCTGGGATACAGTGCAATACAATATAGAGAAATACATATTTTTTTTTAAAAGTTTCTCTTTAATCTGGTATTTTTTTTACAAGCCTGGTGTAGCATATTTGTTTATATCACTCATAAATTAATGTAAAGACAGTGTAAATATAGGTTTTCATTTCTTACAGGTAGAAGAAAGTGATGATGAATGGGGAGTACCGCACTGCCTTACTTTAAGAAGTCAGAACCAAGCAATAGTTGTTGCAGCAAGGTATTTCTTTTTATAGTCTCTATTCTAGGTAAAACAGAACAATTTTGAACGTTCAATGAAAAAGTTTGACTTGCTTCCGTGTTTTCCCAAAAATAAGACACTGTCTAATATTTTTTTTTTGCCCCCCAAAAAAGCACTAGGGCTTATTTTTGGAGGAGGTCTTATTCTTGGAGAAACACGGTTGGTGGTTAAGTTTATTCCCCAAAAAAGCAGACCCCCCCCCCCACTTCCCAGGAGACTCACACTTATCAGACCCGGACGTCTGTGTGGCTCCCAGGTCCTCCTGTGATCTCCGGTGGGTGCTGCATGCCATCCTCCCCTGCTGCTGACACACACACACGCACGCATACACTCACACTCTCTCATTCACACACACACAGACATACACACACACTAGATCACACGCGGGCACACACACATCACATCACATCCAGCGCTTCCGGCCGCAGGGAATGATGGGAGGAAGTCACGTGTGTCCGCAGGTCCTTGCGCTCCACCGCACAGCCTCTCAGGATTCTGCCGGCGAGAAGAAATCGGTGCCGCTGGATTTGGTGAGTGTGTGTGTGTGATGCGATGTTTGTGTGTGTGATTTGATATTTATGTGCGTGATTTGATGTTTATATGTGTGTTCAGATGTTTGTGTGTGCGATCTGATTATGTGTGTGATCTGATTGCGTGTGTGTGTGTGTGTGTGTGTGTGTGTGTGTGTGTGCAGATGTGTACGATAGTGCGATCACTGTAGGTCCTGCCACTCAGCGTCAGGTGAGTGTGATTACGGGGTGCCCGCTGTGTATAATGAAGTATCCTGCAGTATTCTGTAACTTGTTTAGCTGCATGGACACTTCATTATTAAAGCGTAACTAGGGCTTATTTTTGGGGGAGGGCTTATATTTAATTCTTGATCCGAAAATGCTGAAAATCCCTGCTAGGGCTTATTTTTGGGGGAGGGCTTATTTTTTGAAAAGTATGGTAGTATTAATAATTATACATTACTATTTAATACTAATGACTCATTACAAATCATGGTTGGTGTTCACCTTCCAGTTCACAGGCTGAAATTGAAAAATGGAGTGAAGATATTCATATGGCTATTGGTCTAGCAGAAAAAAGTGGCGGCCCTGTACCTGAGCTAATGGCCAGCAGCCCTCCTGATGGCAGTAAGTAAACTGATCCTAGAGATTAATATAATATTATCCTTTAATGATAGCATGCTGCTTAAAGGGATTCTCCAAGAATGTGATAAAATGGCCCTGTCATGAAATTCAAATGGCTGCCTGTCGTAGTCATGAATCCGGATGGGCTACAGTGTGAAGAAACAAAATTCCCAAGATCTGTGTCTAAACTTACAGAGGAGCAGAGTCTTAAGCACAGGGCCGGCTCCAGGTTTTTGTGGGCCCTGGGCGAAAGAGTCTCAGTAGGCCCCATCCACACATAGACTGTGTGCGCACATTGTGTCATGTCCCTGCAGAAATTTCTGCAGGGATTTGACAGCACATGTGCTTCAAATTGCTGCAGAAGTACTGCATAATGGATGCAGTGTTTCTGCCGATTTCATGCGATCTTCATAGATTGTGCTGGGGACGCAGGACACATGCATTTACGCTGCAGTGCAATACGCAGCGTAAATGCATGAAATTCGACAACGTGCGCATGAGCCCTTAGACATGCACAGATACATACACATACAGGCATACGTACACATACAGTTAGGTCCAGAAATATTTGGACAGTGACACAATTTTCGCGAGTTGGGCTCTGCATGCCACCACATTGGATTTGAAATGAAACCTCTACAACAGAATTCAAGTGCAGATTGTAACGTTTAATTTGAAGGTTTGAACAAAAATATCTGATAGAAATTGTAGGAATTGTACACATTTCTTTACAAGCACTCCACATTTTAGGAGGTCAAAAGTAATTGGACAAATAAACCAAACCCAAACAAAATATTTTTATTTTCAATATTTTGTTGCGAATCCTTTGGAGGCAATCACTGCCTTAAGTCTGGAACCCATGGACATCACCAAACGCTGGGTTTCCTCCTTCTTAATGCTTTGCCAGGTCTTTACAGCCGCAGCCTTCAGGTCTTGCTTGTTTGTGGGTCTTTCCGTCTTAAGTCTGGATTTGAGCAAGTGAAATGCATGCTCAATTGGGTTAAGATCTGGTGATTGACTTGGCCATTGCAGAATGTTCCACTTTTTTGCACTCATGAACTCCTGGGTAGCTTTGGCTGTATGCTTGGGGTCATTGTCCATCTGTACTATGAAGCGCCGTCCGATCAACTTTGCGGCATTTGGCTGAATCTGGGCTGAAAGTATATCCTGGTACACTTCAGAATTCATCCGGCTACTGTTGTCTGCTGTTATGTCATCAATAAACACAAGTGACCCAGTGCCATTGAAAGCCATGCATGCCCATGCCATCACGTTGCCTCCACCATGTTTTACAGAGGATGTGGTGTGCCTTGGATCATGTGCCGTTCCCTTTCTTCTCCAAACTTTTTTCTTCCCATCATTCTGGTACAGGTTGATCTTTGTCTCATCTGTCCATAGAATACTTTTCCAGAACTGAGCTGGCTTCATGAGGTGTTTTTCAGCAAATTTAACTCTGGCCTGTCTATTTTTGGAATTGATGAATGGTTTGCATCTAGATGTGAACCCTTTGTATTTACTTTCATGGAGTCTTCTCTTTACTGTTGACTTAGAGACAGATACACCTACTTCACTGAGAGTGTTCTGGACTTCAGTTGATGTTGTGAACGGGTTCTTCTTCACCAAAGAAAGTATGCGGCGAGCATCCACCACTGTTGTCATCCGTGGACGCCCAGGCCTTTTTGAGTTCCCAAGCTCACCAGTCACTTCCTTTTTTCTCAGAATGTACCCGACTGTTGATTTTGCTACTCCAAGCATGTCTGCTATCTCTCTGATGGATTTTTTCTTTTTTTTCAGCCTCAGGATGTTCTGCTTCACCTCAATTGAGAGTTCCTTAGACCGCATGTTGTCTGGTCACAGCAACAGCTTCCAAATGCAAAACCACACACCTGTAATCAACCCCAGACCTTTTAACTACTTCATTGTTTACAGGTTAATGAGGGAGACGCCTTCAGAGTTAATTGCAGCCCTTAGAGTCCCTTGTCCAATTACTTTTGGTCCCTTGAAAAAGAGGAGGCTATGCATTACAGAGCTATGATTCCTAAACCCTTTCTCCGATTTGGATGTGAAAACTCTCATATTGCAGCTGGGAGTGTGCACTTTCAGCCCATATTATATATATAATTGTATTTCTGAACATGTTTTTGTAAACAGCTAAAATAACAAAACTTGTGTCACTGTCCAAATATTTCTGGACCTAACTGTACATATTTAAAGAGAAATTCACAAAAACACATAAATAGACATAAATCTAGACACAGTCATATACACTGACATACATAGATACACATCATACACACACACACACATTATTTTTATATATTTATACTGTATATATATTTCTAATATAGGGAAGCCGGCAACAGCCTCATTCACCTCTCGGCTTGTCTAACAGACATGGCCGCACATAGAGCACACTAACACTGCTGTATATACATCACAGGAGAGACTGGAGACATACACATTACTGGTGGGACTACATATTACTGAGGAAAGGGGTATACAGCGATGGGGGGCATACAGCTCTAGAGGAGGGCAGTGACTCTGAGGTGGGGGGACAAACATCTCTGAGGTGGGGGGTGACATGCAGCTCTGGGGGTATACAGCTCTGGGGTAGGGGGGGACATACAGCTCTGGGGTGGGGAGGCATACAGCTCTGAGGGGGTATACAGCACTTGGGTGGAGGAGACATACAGCTCTGGGGGTAAAGTAGTATGCAGCCCCCATATTCCTCCATATAGTGTTATGACGCCCCCATAGTCTTCCATATAGTATTATGTAGCCCCCATATGCACTATGCAGCCCCCATATAGCACAATGCAGACCCATATAGCATTAGGCATCTTCATGTAGTCTACAGCCCGCATATAGCACAATGCACACCCAGATAACATTTGGCACCTTCATGTAGTATACAGCCTGTATATAGGACAGCCTGTATATAGCACAGTGCAGAGCCAGATAGCAGTAAGCACCCTCCCTCATGTAGTATACACCTTGTATATAGCACAGCAATGTATACAGCACAGTGCAGAGCCAGTAGCAGTAAGCACCCTCCCTCATGTAGTAGACACCTTGTATATAGCACAGCAATGTATACAGCACAGTGCAGAGCCAGTAGCAGTAAGCACCCTCCCTCATGTAGTATATACCTTGTATATAGCACAGCCTGTATACAGCACAGTGCAAAGCCAGTAGCAGTAAGCACCCTCCCTCATGTAGTATACAGCCTGTATATAGCACAGCAATGTATACAGCACAGTGAAGAGCCAGTAGCAGTAAGCACCCTCCCTCATGTAGTATATACCTTGTATATAGCACAGCAATGTATACAGCACAGTGAAGAGCCAGTAGCAGTAAGCACCCTCCCTCATGTAGTATATACCTTGTATATAGCACAGCAATGTATACAGCACAGTGAAGAGCCAGTAGCAGTAAGCACCCTCCCTCATGTAGTATATACCTTGTATATAGCACAGCCTGTATACAGCACAGTGCAAAGCCAGTAGCAGTAAGCACCCTCCCTCATGTAGTATACACCTTGTATAGCGCAGCAATGTATACAGCACAGCACAGTGCAGAGCCAGTAGCAGTAAGCACCCTCCCTCATGTAGTATATACCTTGTATATAGCACAGCCTGTATACAGCACAGTGCAGAGCCAGTAGCAGTAAGCACCCTCCCTCATGTAGTATACACCTTGTATATAGCACAGCCTGTATACAGCACAGTTCAGAGCCAGTAGCAGTAAGCACCCTCCCTCAGGCCTGAAACACACGTGCGTGTTTGGTCCGTTTCCGTGTATACTGGAGACACGGCCAAACGTGCACCAATGTTATTGTATGATAAAAGCTCCACATGCGTTTTTGATGCATGTCCGTTTGTCCGTGTCCGTGATCCGTACCTGTGTGCGTTTTGCACGGCAGCATGTCCGTTTTCTGCACGCAACACGCAGCACGGACCCAATGAAAGTCAATGGGTTTGTGCGCACGTCCGAGTGACAGGGACACATCTCTGTTTGCTCCCTGTACGTTTTGTGCTTTTTTCATGTGATGTCGGTCTGTTTTCTTTTTCTGTTTCGTTCTCTCCCTCAGTCCGTTGGTCGGTCTCTATGTCTGTCGGTCGGTCTCTCTGTCTTATCTGTCCCTCTAGCTGTCTGTCGGTCAGTTCCCCCCCTCTCTCATACTTACCGTTCCCCGATCTCCGGCGCGGCGCTGCACGGCTGTTATAAAAACTTCGGCGGCTTTTACTATTTTGAAAAAGCCGGCCGCCCATTAATCAATCTCATATTCCCTGCTTTACCCGCTCACCGGCGACTGTGATTGGTTGCAGTCACACACGCCCACCACGCTGAGTGACAGCGGTCTCACTGCACCCAATCACAGCAGCCGGGGGGCGTGTCTATACTGTGCAGTAAAATAAATAAATAATTAAAAAACAACGGCGTGCGGTCCCCCCCCATTTTAATACCAGCCAGATAAAGCCATACGGCTGAAGGCTGGTATTCTCAGGATGGGGAGCCCCACGTTATGGGGAGCCCCCCAGCCTAACAATATCAGTCAGCAGCCGCCCAGAATTGCCGCATACATTATATGCGACAGTTCTGGGACTGTACCCGGCTCTTCCCGATTTGCCCTGGTGCGTTGGCACATCGGGGTAATAAGGAGTTATTGGCAGCACATAGCTGCCAATAAGTCCTAGATTAATCATGTCAGGCGTCTATGAGACACCTTCCATGATTAATCTGTAAGTGACATTTCAAAAACCCAAACACCTGAAAAAATCCTTTATTAGAAATAAAAAACACTAACAAAGTCCCTCATCACCAATTTATTAACCCCGACAAACCCTCCATGTCCGGCGTACTCCACAGTCCTCCAGCGTCGCATCCAGCTGTGCTGCATGAAGGTGACAGGAGCTGCAGAATACACCGCCGCTCCTGTCAGCTTCACACAGCAACTGAAGACAGCCGCGCGATCAGCTGAGTTGTCACTGAGGTTACCTGGATCCAGCGGTGGATGCAGCGGTGGCCGCGGGTAACCTTAGTGTCAGCTCAGCTGATCGCGCTACTCACCTCAGTTGCTGCGTGGAGCTGACCGGAGCGGCGGTGAGTAGCGCGATCAGCTGAGCTGTCACTGAGGTAACCCGCGGCCACCGCTGCATCCACCGCTGGATCCAGGTAACCTCAGTGACAGCTCAGCTGATCGCGCGGCTGTCTTCAATTGCTGTGTGAAGCTGACAGGAGCGGCGGTGTATTCTGCTGCTCCTGTCACCTTCATGCAGCACAGCTGGATGCGACGCTGGAGGACTGTGAAGTACGCCGGACATGGAGGGTTTGTCGGGGTTAATAAATTGGTGATGAGGGACTTTGTTAGTGTTTTTTATTTCTAATAAAGGATTTTTTCGGGTGTGTGTGTTTATTTACTGTAATTTACAGATTAATCATGGTAGGTATCTCGGGGAGACGTCTGACATGATTAATCTAGGACTTATTGGCAGCTATGGGCTGCCAATAACTCCTTATTACCCCGATTTTCCAACGCACCAGGGAAAATCGGGAAGAGCCGGGTACAGTCCCAGAACTGTCGCATATAATGTATGCGGCAATTCTGGGCGGCTGCTGACTGATATTGTTAGGCTGGGGGGCTCCCCATAA
Organism: Anomaloglossus baeobatrachus; assembly: GCF_048569485.1. NCBI lineage: Eukaryota > Metazoa > Chordata > Amphibia > Anura > Aromobatidae > Anomaloglossus > Anomaloglossus baeobatrachus. The sequence goes on along the minus strand of NC_134354.1, from coordinate 566,500,283 downwards.
CGTGGGGCTCCCCATCCTGAGAATACCAGCCTTCAGCCGTATGGCTTTATCTGGCTGGTATTAAAATTGGGGGGAACCGCACGCCGTTTTTTTTTAATTATTTATTTATTTCTATACTCCATAGTGACACGCCCCCCGGCTGCTGTGATTGGGTGCAGTGAGACACCTGTCACTCAGCGTGGGGGCGTGTCTCACTGCAACCAATCATAGGCGCCGGTGGGCGGGGAAAGCAGGGAATACGAGATTGTTTAATGAGCGGCCGGCTTTTTCAAATTAGAAAAAGCCGCGGGAGCAGTGTGCAGCGCCGGTGATCGGGGATCGGTGAGTATGAGAGAGGGGGGGACACTTCAGTCACTCGGGGGATTAGCGGTCACCAGTGAATCCTTCACAGGTGACCGCAAATCAGTACACACCACAGACAGAGCCGCGGCATGACAATGAAGTCGGGTGAAGTTCACCCGAGTTCATTCTCATCCCGCTACTCTGTCTTCCGACATGTAGTAACGACATTTTGCATCACACACGTACATTTCACACGGACAACACACACACGTCAGTTATTTCACTCACGCACACACGGACATTCCACACGCACATACGGTTAGCATACGGGATACACACGCTGGCCACACATACCATAAAAACGGACCTAAAAAACGGAAAACGGACCCGAAAAACGGCCCGTATCACACGTGCGTGGTTTTAACGGATGTGTGTTGGAGCCCTCATGTAGTATACACCTTGTATATAGCACAACAATGTATACAGCACAGCACAGCACAGTGCAGAGCCAGTAGCAGTAGGCACCCTCCCTCATATAGTATATACCTTGTATATAGCACATCCTGTATACAGCACAGCACAGTGCAGAGCCAGTAGCAGTAGGCACCCTCATGTTGCATAGTGATTAATACTCACTACTCCACGTTCCCCCGCTGATCCAGTCTCCTCGGCGCGTCCATTTCTGTCGCTCGCTCTGACCTCTCTGCAGGCGCGCAGTGATGACGTCACCGCGCTCCGCTGCAGAGCTGTCAGAATGCCGACAGTCACAGCGGTGCCGATACAATTGAAAGCGCGATCATCGGCGGGGGGAGGGGGCGGTGACAGCGCGGCCACCGGGCTCCTCTGAGTAGTGGTGCGCCACTCCTACCACCGCGAGTGGGCCCCCCCGGCAGCTCAGGGCCCCGGCATTTGACCCGATTTGCCGGGTGCTAACGCCGGCCCTGCTTAAGCACACAAACTGGAGCTGCTGGAGAAGGGCTGTACACGGCAGAAGAACTAAATCTCTTCAGCTCACTGCGCACGTAGGAATTAAACTGGAGAGAAAACAATTCTTTATTCTCTGTCGAAGAGAAGATTTATTTATTCTTCTATCACAGCCCTGATAGAACTCCTCTGTTAGTTGGATCTCAGGACCTGTGTTTTCTCAGACTGCATCCCAGCCTAACACATGACTAGGATGAGCTGCCTTTGGATTATTCTTTGGCCCATTTTATAGCATACTTGGAGAAACCATTTAAAGAAATTGATATTTGGTGAATTTCTAAATGAAAAGTGTTACTAGTATTGTGCACCAATATTGTGGAGTAACTTCTGATTAGAATCTGTGGTAAATGCAATGGTAAATTTCCCTAATTGTGTGTTGCAGAATCTCCAGAAGAGGGCCCCGTGGACCAGGAGTCTGAAGATGATTTAAGCGCTTCCCGATCATCCCTAGAAAGACAATCACCTCACCGAGGAAACACAACAGTGCATGTCTGCTGGCACCGGAACACCAGTGTCTCTGTCATTGATTTTAGCTTTGCTGTTGAGGTATATAAATGTTTGTATTTGTACACTTACTTGTGAACTACGTCTAATGTGTGGTGGGGCCCGACAGTTGGGAGGATTGTCTACGTGGCTCTATTCAAGTGCATATTTGTGGTTTGGTATTTTTACCCCTCCCAAAATATGAAAGGGTTATGTTTTAGACATGTTCTAGAACACTGCATTTTCCAGGAAGGCTAGAGCTCATTCATTCAGTCGGGGGTTTGTACCAGTGTCATCCTAATAGACTAATAATAGACTAATCCCTCTCACATGTCCCTATTTTTGGTACACTTGGTGTCTCACCTCTAATTTCTACCATTTATATGTACCTATATAGCTGATGTATGTTTATTATTTTTGTATACTTCTGCCCCCTTGTGTACGCACCACACAGTGCAGCATATTAATAGGTAGTCCCAGCTGCCCATACGCAACTTAGGTTTTCTAATGACTGTTTTTATATCTGTGTTCTTGTACTTTGGAAACTGATTTTTACATGATAATGTTTTGTATTTCCTTCGTTTTTCCGATTAGCCTCACATTTTGCTTTTGTTTTGGTATGTGTTGCATCCAATGTAGGTGGTGCCACTTTGAGTAGCAGTTATATAAAGCCTAAAGTTAGTAAATGGAAGGGAAGATGGAGTTGCATTATAGTTTTCCAGTTGTTCCTTTGAATACTGGAGTTAGTTTATGCCTTATGAAAGTCCACTCATGTGAAAAATATCTGCAAATATGCCACCAGGTGGCAGCAAATCCTTTTTATAAACATTTTGACATTCCTTATGCCACTGTCCTGGGGTAATGCCTCTATAAAATGGGGATTGTAAAATCTTAATGACATGTTATTCTGTTTTTATTTGCATTTTGAACATACATATGCGTTTATATTATGTAACTATGACTATATAAATTACAGAACCAGTTATCGGGAAACCTGCTTAGAAAATTCAAGAATAGCAATGGTTGGCAGAAGCTTTGGGTGGTGTTCACAAACTTCTGCCTGTTTTTCTACAAATCACATCAGGTAAGTCTATAGTATCATTCCAGCCTGAGCAGTATAATAGTAATCAAATCAGGCCAGCAACTTATCCGACTGTAGATGTAGCTGAATAATTCATAATATCCTGGCACCATGGACTCCACGATTAATGAGGCATCAACTAAATCTGGAGTTCATGGGTTATACTGGAATATATTAGATACCTCGAGCTATGTACTGTAAATGATCGATACTTATACAGTATGTCTGTTGAAGAAATCCAGTTTCCTTAAATGGAACATGTCATGTCAGGTAACGATATTAACTGACAGATATACAATTAATCTGATGGTTAATAGATTTAGGAAGGTTCTTGGCCGTTGTACTGACCTTCAGCACCCAAGGAAAAATGAACTTTATTCTTCCTGGGGGCTGCTGCCTTCAGCTATACAGGAGTACCAGCACAGTTACAGTCACTGTTGACACAGTGAATGGGGATTGCTGTAGATACTTCGTGACGCCACCCACGTGTGGGTGTGTAGTAATATATGGTACCACTGCTGCTGTTGGGGAGCATCCGGGGGGGAGATGGGATAGCAGCTGGATGTTAACGCCTCCGTGGTAGGGATGGATGCCCCAGGGCTCAGTGTCCAGAACACGGGGAGTGATGTAGGCCGGAGATGGCGTGCCGGGCCGGACCGGGGAGTGTTGGTGTACTCACTGTGGAAGAATTGCACACAAGTCCATTGGTAAACCAAGGTGTCAGTGGCCGGCTGCCATGTCCGGGTGTACTCTGGTCCCACACCCGGTTGGTGTACCGCTGTCCCTTCCTCCGGCACTCTGTAATTGTCCTCACTTTTGGACGACTGTCTGGAATGGGAGAAATCCACTCCCGGTATGTTCTGGATGGGAGATGTGCCCGCAAAAACTGACCCTTGGGATTTCAGTGGGTGTTTGAGGATACCCTATCCCCCGCAGTGGGCTGCCATTTCGCTCTATCTGGGCTACACTTCTGGAGCTAGGCTTGAAACCTGCTCCCGGCCTGGTGAATTAGAGAAGAGGCATGAAACCATCTTCTAACTAGGGTCCAGGTACCCCGACTGTACACGGTTTCCGGACCGGATCTCCGCTGTCGGTACCGGCGGGCTCCAACCCTGTCCCAGTCCACTCTGGATCCCCCGCGACTGTATTCCCGTAGCCTTTGGACACGGTCCACTGCTTGCCACCTAGCCAGTAGACCAGGGCCACTACCCTGTCTACTCTCCACTAGGCTCAGCTTTCCTCTGACAGTCTGTCACTGTCACTCCTCTCCACTTGACCTCCAACTTCAAGCTCCAACTTAGACTGACTGGTTCCCTCCCCCGGATCTTCAAGACCCCTAGGTGGGCGCTTCCAATCTGCCTGGTCCTGCCCACTGTTGTGTCCTTCCTACCCTGGGGGGGTGGCTAGGATTTTGTGGCTGATGGAACCTTGTGTGGGAAGGTGTTATGTAGGGTGTAGTACACTTTTGTGACCACCTGGCGGCGCCAGGGCGTCACAGTTGTACAGCCCATTGAAATATAATCCAGTTGATCCCTTTATGACCTCCATATGCTGCTCCTGGTGGAAGAAATCCTGTTTTGAAGTTGTCTGGAAGCGCATTGGGGCGTGAGGACGCACTTACAGCTCCTAAGCCTCTGCGTCATTCCTGAATTAGCAGCACCCTCTTCCGTCTGACAGGTCATTTGCAGTGGTGTACGGCCTCTGATCTGTCAGTTAGCAAGTGGAGCCTGCCGGTCTTGATGAATTGGAGCCATAGTATTTTTTTTTTCTTGCTTGTATTTTTCCATGTTTACTCTTAGATTGCCCACCTTTTAACATCACTTTTTTTAATCAATCATATGTTGATTTTTATTCAGTTTTCTATGAGCTCTGTTTTTTCTTATACAATGCTTTAAACTCCTGTATTAACCTACCCTAGAAAGTGCTAGCATATCGCTTTGTGGGGAATCGATGGCAGGATCCTTCACAAATCGAGAGACTGCAGAGCAAGGAACTGCATCACGGCTTCTCTCACTTGTAGCGATATGCAAGAACTTCTTATCAAAACCCTTTTAACAACTTTGCATTATTTAAACACGTATTTGTTTTAGATAATACAAAATTATGACTGTCTACTCCACAACTATGACTGCATTGTAGTATTATATCTCTTATTGTTGGATATGCACCCCCACAACAAGCTGATTGAAAGGGCCCAGCACACTGAAATTGGCACTGAGTGCCACCCTCGTGGCCATGCATGGTACTGCAGTTCTCCCTTCCAACACTGTGTACGGAGCTGCCTGTTACAGATTATTGCGGCGCCTTCAGTCGACTGTATGGTGGAGTGCCAGCAGTCTGTTAGTTGGTGCCCTATCCTAAGGCTAAATCACCAATAATAATTGACCGATCTGATTTTGATATCCTATAATAATAAAGTTGCAGAAATGAAGGGAAAATTGATTAGTAGTGTGCTTTTAAGGAGATTGTTATATAGTATGTGCTCTTCTTTTTAGGACAGCCACCCGTTAGCCAGTCTGCCTTTACTTGGTTACTCCCTCACCATTCCCTCTGAATCAGAGAATATTCACAAGGATTACGTCTTTAAGCTGCACTTCAAGTCTCATGTCTACTACTTCAGGGCTGAAAATGAATACACCTTTGAAAGGTAACTGTAAGGACTGTGTCTTCTTAGCTGAATTAGCTTAGTGTTTTTTAGTACAGTAGCAGAATTCTCTATGATGGTTCACAGTATATGAAGGCTGAAACACTCTACGTAGAATACAACCTTGCCTTTTACAAGAAATTGATGCCAAAAAATACAAATATGTTACTTTCTAACCTAGGTGGAAAAATCCACAAATCAAATTTGATGTCCATGAGTTGAAAAAAAACAGCATTTTTTTTTGTTCGTTTTCTACAGTGCCACCTCTGCTTCTTTCAGGTCTTAGGCCTTGTGCGCACTAGAAAATGGAATTTTCTGAAGAAAATTCTGGACCCTCTGAAAGATTACCCCACCTGCGGTAAAAAAACCCACAGCAAACCGCACGCGGTTTTACCGCGGTTTCGTCGCGGTTTTTCCACGGGTTGGTACCTGTGTTTTTATGCCTTCAATGTAATAAAGCATGTTGAAAAAAAAATGTAATTTCCTTCTTCTTCTTCTTCTTCTTCTTAGATAGATAGATGATGGATGGATAGATAGAGGGATAGATAATGGATAGATAGAGGGATAAATAATAGAGGGATAGATAATGGATGGATGGATAAATAGATGATGGATAGGTAGATAGATATTACAGCTTTTATTTCTAATGTTGGGGGGTGGGGGGGGGGGGGCAAAACCACAAACAGTATTTGTCATACAGCAGTGACACTGTGGGACCTTGGATCTGAGTTCTCGCAGGGTCACTGCCAGTCAGTGAAGTCATTCTATTACCGCTTGTGAGGACCTGAAGTTCTCGCGAGCGATAATGATATCACCGACCGTCAAAAATTACCTGGAGTTACCCCTGCAGCTTCATTCACGGAATGAGGCTGCATTGAGCCTCAGACGTCGCTGGATCAGTATGGAAGCGTTGTGGGACCTCGTGTGGATTATGTCGGAACTGGAGGGGTATTTGGGGATTTTAATAAAGTGGTGAAAGAGGGGGATTTTTTGTGTTTTATTTCAAATAAAGGATTTTTCAGTGTATGTGTTTATTTACAGATTAGTCATGGCGTGTCTCAGACGCTGCCATTACTAATCTTGGACTTAGTGGGAACTATGGGCTGCCATTAACTCCTTATTACTCCGATTGCCACCGCATCACGGCAATTGGGATGAGCCGGGTAGAGTCCCGGGACTATCGCATCTAATGGATGCGGCAATTCCGGGCGGCTGCTGGCTGATATTTTTAGGCTGGGGGGCTTCCCCATAACGTGGGGCTCCCCATCATAAGAATACCAGCCTTCAGCCGTGTGACTTTATCTTGGCTGGTATCAAAATATAAAAAAAAAGGGTAGTGATGAACACTATGTCCCAAAAAACGCGAAATACCGCTGGAATAACGCAGGAAAACGCAATGAAACACACATAATTTGCTACCTGCGTTATTCCCTGCGGTATTTCATGATTACATTACAGTCAATGGGGTAAAATACCGCAGGTACCTGCAGAAAAGAAGTGACATGCACATTAATTCCGCAGCGGAAATTCCACAGTAAAATCCGCAGGGACAATAAAACGCACAGCATTTTTTAATCCCCGTAGGTTTTGCTGGAGAAGTACTGCAGAAATGTTATAAACATTTTCTGCAACATTCCTTCTGCAAAATCTGCGGTAATTCCTCGGTAAAATCAGCAGCATGCGTACAGGGCCTTGTACCATCTTTTTTAAACTGCTATATTAATAAATAAGGAATAACTGCATATTAATGCCACCTGTATATTATTGTTTATGACTGCTTTCGGAGCGGAAGCCACCAACCCTGCATTTTATGTACCGTATTTTTCGGACTGTAAGACGCATCGGACCATAAGGAAAATAGGAAAATAAAATTTTAAGCAAAAAATGGGAGTCATAACACACTGTTATGGAGCGAGGATCTGCTGCTCACACTGTTATGGGGGTAATGTCTCCAAATTCTCTACTAAGGTACCCCAGCCTGGTAATGATCCTCCTGCCTTGTTATATACAGTATATATCCCATCCTGGCATATGGCCGCATCCTGCTATATACGGTAACCCATCGTGCTATACACCCCGCATCCTGTGGCGCATAAAAAAAGATAACTGTTCATACTCGCCTTACCTCACTCCCTGCAGCACCGCGATCTCCTCCCGTCTGTGTCAGCGGCAGCGCCGCTGAGTGGAGCCGTCCCCGTTCCCCTGCAGCATTGCGATGTCCTCCAGTGCCAGCGGCGGGTGCATGTGGACACGTGCGCACAGCGATGACGCCATCGCTGTGCGCGCCGCTAGTCTATACTCAGCGGCCGCCGCTGGCACAGGAGGACATCGCAATGCTGCAGGGGAACGGGGACTGCTCCACTCAGCGGCAGCCAGGAGGAGATCGCGGTGCTGCAGGGGAACGGTGACAGGTGAGTATACTGATTCACTGCACCCCGCGCTTATGATGATGTGCGGGGGGCAGTGAATACAGCCGCACATGATCACTCCAGGCAGTAGTTGCCAGGGGTGATCATGCGGCCGGCTGTTTATCCCTCGCCCATCATCCCGCCCACCTATCAGCGCTGAGCGAAGGGCGGGAAGATGGGCGTGCATATTAAATGAGCGGGTCCACGTGGTCATGGCAGGCGCTGCTACTGCCTGCTCGTGCCCCCGATGACCCACTCCACCTTCATTCACGGCCCTATAGTCAGACCATAACACGCACCCCCCACTTTCCCCCAACATTTGGGGGATAAAAAGTGCATCTTATGGTCCGAAAAATACGGTAACTGGCAGGACAAGTGCCAGTAGTGGAAAATGCAGGACTAGTAGGACTGTCTCTCTGTGGACTTACAATTGACACTGACAGCAGGAGAGATTTTGGTACTCTGATCTCGCTTATTTTAAGACTTCTAAAACCAAGCACTTTGGTTCGGCACTTTGTTTTTGGCTTTTTGATGATTTGGTGCTGACTGCATATTAATATTCATTTCACCATTGCAGGTGGATGGAAGTCATTCGAAGTGCCACAGACTGTGCCAGTCGATCCCGACTCTTGAAGCATAAGGAATCCCATTTGTACTGAAGGCAGAACATTCCCAGCTCAAGGATGCCAACTGTTTTCCAGCAGCAATTTGATACCAGTCCTTGCTGCTGTTTTCTAAGGCCAGCTGTTCCATGCAGGACAACAGACTATCTCCCTATGACTTTTTATCACCTTTGTCTGGACAGACACTTTTTAAACTTTTGTAATGATGAGCCCACTCCTGCCGTAAAGTCGGCCATTGTTAGCGGCAGGTGGTTGGTCTCATCCTGTACAATACATTTTGACATTCTGTTTGAATTTTGTGTGCCAACATTAAACCTGTTGTCTCTAGTCTAGTGGCAAATGATTAAAATTTTATTTGTATCCTAAGTTTTTAAACTTTCCTTTGAATTACACACATGTGCGCACATGCAGAGAGGTCAATGTTTTTCTAGCTTTTTTTTTTCCCATGCAGTGTAGCTGTTGCCATAAAGGTTTACATACATTCAAAGCACTTTATTCACCTTCATTGTGGATCCCAAGCATTAGAAACCATAGTACATTTTCACAGCATATTTAGATACAGACTGCAGTTAGTTGCGGTCCTTTTATACTATTTTTTTTACACCATACATTCTCATTTTTTTTCTTGACTTTTCTGTACTATGATTAGATCTTTTCTGTCATGGAGAAGCATTGCAGTAAACTTTTTGCAAAAAATAAAAACTGTTGTGTTTTCTTGGTGCCGTGTAGTTACCTGTCCTACAAGCTCTGAGCGTTTTCAGATGCACCAAGTTGATGAAAATGTGAATCAATTGTAAGGTCTTTTTATTTAAATTATATGACAAGCAGTAAATGTTTCTAAGTGGTATATTTAGTGAGTTCAAAGCTATGTTCACACAATTTTTTTTTCATGACTTTCTGAAATCGTGGCAACACCGCCACATTTTTAAATCTGCAAATTGCAGCAAAAAAAACACTTTGTAAATGGGGTTGTACAAGGTTGATGGCAAAATACTATTCCATATGGCTCACCTTAAATGTGTACTAATAGTATCACAGATATATGCCCATAATAATAGTCATGTGGAATGTCAAGGACCATAGTACATGGACAAATTGTTTATAATTATGACAGACAAAGAAAACAAGGTACGATGAAATGTCCATTGAAATGCAAAACACAATTTTATTGAATCAGATAAAAGGAGACAAACACTACTGGGTACTATTAAAAACAATACAAAAGGAGTACCCATACATGACCCTCCAACATATAATATAGATTAAATACACAATTGGTATATATATCTTATATTAGCAGGTTCAATAACTGGCAGAACCCCCAATTAGCAGGTTCCCTACATATCAGTAGCAAAGTATGAAAGGTGACAATTAGATGAAATGAATATGCAAAATGGATGTCCAATAGCATTTCGATAGTGTATCTAACAATATCTATCAATCAGAATTAATCAGTGTATATATACACGGACTACCTAGATCAGGAAAAGATAGAAACCAACCATTAAGATAAAAATATTATAATGAAGAACAGAGCCTGTAACAATACAATTCAATTGGACAAGCAGCCAGACTCACCAAAATAATTACAATACAAGATGACATAATATTAACATATTAACATCCATTTTGTATATTCATTTCATCTAATTGTCACCTTGAATACTTCGCTACTGATATGTAGGGAACCTGCTAATTGGGGGTTTCTGACAGTTATTGAACCTGCTAATATAAGATATATATACCAATTGTGTATTTAATCTGTATGTTGGAGGGTCATGTACGGGTACTCCTTTTGTATTGTTTTTAATAGTACACAGTAGTGTTTTGATCGTACCTTGTTTTCTTATCCTCTATCCTGTGGATAAAGGGAGACAATCTTCCTGATTGGTGGGGTCCAACCACTGAGACCCCCATTGATCCTAAGAACTGGGGCTCTGAAGTGCCCTGTGTGAATGGAGTGGCATTTGGGCACGTTTACTTCTTCTCCATTAAATTTTTTAATTTTTTTTTTAAATCTGGTTATTTTTATTTATCTTCAAAATGACACAACACATTTGTTTCCCCATAAAAACATCTCAAAAAAGGGGAAAAACCTTTAGTCAATAACAAGAAACAACACACAAGTTACATAATAAAAATGCACCTGGCGTCCACGCACCACATCAGTATAAATCACAAAGTACGTATGATTTATCAATGTATTACCCATAATATAAATTACCCATCTTGTTTAGCGACCATGTGTGTTCCAGCAACATGCATTTTACCCCAAGCCAATGAATTTATAAGCCGGTTACGAGAAGAACGACCTGATTCCCCGCACTATCCTGCAGTAATGGCAAGGAGGGAAGGCCCGGGGTATCCAACCACGCCCCCCAGTACTTATAGAACTTCTTTTCTCCATGCATTCTTAATGGGAGTGCCAACGATAAGCTGAACATTTCACTGAGGGGTCAAAGCAGTCTAACCCTCGTGATTTGAAAGCTATCCCCTTATCCTTTGCATAGGGCATATCCTTCAAACATGGTCCAACCCCTTTAGCCAACATGGACCGCTCAGGCGCCAGCATAAGTAAGGTTCAAGATCAATTGCATGTCATGGATTATCCAAGTATCTTCCTTATCTGCTCTTTCAAGAAAATGTGAAAAGACAAAACCTCTTGTATTACTCCAGGATATAGGAAATGCCACACATTTATTCATAGTTGAAATATACTTTTTTAATTAATATACAAAATACTATGTTTACACAGGAACATTTTGATTTACAGATATAATGGTTAATAACTAGTGATGGACAAGCATTAAAATGCCTGTTACTCGATTTGAGCTGGTCAGACGCACTTGATGTGAAGAACAAGCATTCTGAAAAGTCAATGATTGGTCTGTCCGGATATATGCCTACATACAGTTAGGTCCAGAAATATTTGGACAGTGACACAATTTTCGTGAGTTGGGCTCTGCATGCCACCACATTGGATTTGAAATGAAATCTCTACAACAGAATTCAAGTGCAGATTGTAACGTTTAATTTGAAGGTTTGAACAAAAATATCTGATAGAAATTGTAGGAATTGTACACATTTCTTTACAAACACTCCACATTTTAGGAGGTCAAAAGTAATTGGACAAATAAACCAAACCCAAACAAAATATTTTTATTTTCAATATTTTGTTGCGAACCCTTTGGAGGCAATCACTGCCTTAAGTCTGGAACCCATGGACATCACCAAACGCTGGGTTTCCTCCTTCTTAATGCTTTGCCAGGCCTTTACAGCCACAGCCTTCAGGTCTTGCTTGTTTGTGGGTCTTTCCGTCTTAAGTCTGGATTTGAGCAAGTGAAATGCATGCTCAATTGGGTTAAGATCTGGTGATTGACTTGGTCATTGCAGAATGTTCCACTTTTTTGCACTCATGAACTCCTGGGTAGCTTTGGCTGTATGCTTGGGGTCATTGTCCATCTGTACTATGAAGCGCCGTCCGATCAACTTTGCGGCATTTGGCTGAATCTGGGCTGAAAGTATATCCCGGTACACTTCAGAATTCATCCGGCTACTCTTGTCTGCTGTTATGTCATTAATAAACACAAGTGACCCAGTGCCATTGAAAGCCATGCATGCCCATGCCATCACGTTGCCTCCACCATGTTTTACAGAGGATGTGGTGTGCCTTGGATCATGTGCCATTCCCTTTCTTCTCCAAACTTTTTTCTTCCAATCATTCTGGTACAGGTTGATCTTTGTCTCATCTGTCCATAGAATACTTTTCCAGAACTGAGCTGGCTTCATGAGGTGTTTTTCAGCAAATTTAACTCTGGCCTGTCTATTTTTGGAATTGATGAATGGTTTGCATCTAGATGTGAACCCTTTGTATTTACTTTCATGGAGTCTTCTCTTTACTGTTGACTTAGAGACAGATACACCTACTTCACTGAGAGTGTTCTGGACTTCAGTTGATGTTGTGAACGGGTTCTTCTTCACCAAAGAAAGTATGCGGCGATCATCCACCACTGTTGTCATCCGTGGACGCCCAGGCCTTTTTGAGTTCCCAAGCTCACCAGTCAATTCCTTTTTTCTCAGAATATACCCAACTGTTGATTTTGCTACTCCAAGCATGTCTGCTATCTCTCTGATGGATTTTTTCTTTTTTTTCAGCCTCAGGATGTTCTGCTTCACCTCAATTGAGAGTTCCTTAGACCGCATGTTGTCTGGTCACAGCAACAGCTTCCAAATGCAAAACCACACACCTGTAATCAACCCCAGACCTTTTAACTACTTCATTGATTGCAGGTTAACGAGGGAGACGCCTTCAGAGTTAATTGCAGCCCTTAGAGTCCCTTGTCCAATTACTTTTGGTCCCTTGAAAAAGAGGAGGCTATGCTTTACAGAGCTATGATTCCTAAACCCTTTCTCCGATTTGGATGTGAAAACTCTCATATTGCAGCTGGGAGTGTGCACTTTCAGCCCATATTATATATATAATTGTATTTCTGAACATGTTTTTGTAAACAGCTAAAATAACAAAACTTGTGTCACTGTCCAAATATTTCTGGCCCTGACTGTACAGCCAGCCAGAAAAATAGCATTTCTGTCGGGAGGGCTTTTTTTTATTATTATTATTTTCTTGGGGGGGTGTCAAACTTCATCTAGTAACGTTTGTTCTCCCAGGAAAGCCATTCAGAGACTATGAATATCTCTCTCTGGGGTGTGTGCACACATTATGCAGTGAACCAAACCTGTGCATTGTGGTCATTGTTTCACAGACAAAATATCCAAGCACTGGCGATACTCGGCCGAGCTCTGCCAGTACCAGAGCACCCCGATGCCTGATCGACTATCGACCAGGGCTGCGCATGCTCGCTCAGCACTACTAATAACCTGCTAAGGCTAGTTTCACACTTGCGTTGAACAGCATCCGTTGCATCGCGTTGTGTGACGGATGCAATGGATGTGTTGCATTTAGTGGCACAATGGATCGTACAAAACAGAATTATTTTTTTTCTTCTTTACAGTTTTACCGGCAGCAGACTATTGTGAACAATCAGCTGATTGCTCACAGCAGCCGGTCGCCGGGTGATCAGCTGATCGCTCACAACAGCCGGGTGATCAGCTGATCATTCGGCCGCGGAGAATGTGTGTGGGGGGCGGAGTGCGGGGTGGGTGGAGCTGAGTGGGGCCATGGCGCTAAGGACGTCAGTGCCGCGGGGGATGCATGGCTGGGGACAGGTGTGTGTGTGTGTGTGTGTGTGTGTGTGTGTACACATGCGGACTGCGGGAAGTGTCGGGCTCCCTGCACACTTAGCCAGGGTAAATATCGGGTAACTAAGCAAAGCACTTTGCTTGGTTACCCGATATTTACCTTGGTTACCAGCGTACACCGCTTAGCGCTGGCTCCTTGCACACATAGCCAGGGTAAATATCTGGTAACTAGGCAAAGCGCATTGCTTAGTAACCCGATGTGTACCCTGGTTACGTACGTGTGCAGGGAGCCAGCAAGAGCATGTGCAGCGAAATCCTACGGATTGCGCTGCTCAAAAAAACATTACATGCTGCGTTCCTTCCGCCCGGCGATAGCAACGCAGCGTCGCCCAGCACAAGCAACACAGGTCCATCACTCGCAATCAGTCGTCCATACAAGTCTATGGGAAGCAGCGGAATCAGTTAACGGATTCCGCTGTTTTCCAAAACGGTGGATTGCAACTGAAGGAAAACAACGCAAGTGTGAACCTAGCCTAAAAGACAAATCCATAGGATCAGAACAAGATTGTGAATGTATGTTACGCAGTAATAACCCCAGAATCCAATATAAAATAAGTAATCATTTTTTCTTCTTCAAGGCGGTCTTAGGCGGGTTTTGCACACTACGACATCGCAGGTGCGATGTCGGTGGGGTCAAATTGAAAGTGGTGCACATCCGGCATCGCATGCGACATCGTACTGTGTAAAGCCAAGATGATACGATTAACGAGCGTAAAATCGTCGTAATAGTATCATCGGTGCAGCGTCGGCGTAATCCATAATTACGCTGACGCGACGGTCCGATGATGTTCCTCGCTCCTGCGGCAGCACACATCGCTGTGTGTGAAGTCGCAGGAGCGAGGGACATCTCCTACCGGCGTCACCGCGGCTTCCGTAGGATATGCGGAAGGAAGGAGGTGGGCAGGATGTTTACATCCTGCTCATCTCCGCCCCTCCGCCGCTATTGGCCGCCTGCCGTGTGACGTCGCTATGACGCCGCACAACCCGCCCCCTTAGGAAGGAGGCGGGTCGCCGGCCAGAGCGACGGTCGCAGGGCAGGTGAGTGCATGTGAAGCTGGCGTAGCGATAATGTTCGCTACGCCAGCTATCACACGATATCGCACCTGCGACGGGGGCGGGGACTATCGCGTGCGACATCGCAGCATCGGCTTGCGATGTCGCAACGTGCAAAGCCGCCCTTAGGCTATGTTCACATGGAACTTTTCTTTTTCTTGAGACGTTCAAACTTTATGGGTTTTACAAGCTGACATCACTTCAGGAAACAGTCCTGTATGGTGTTTTGTAGGCATTCTTTCATTCGGAATGGTTTTTTTTTGTTAGCATTTTCTGAACCTTTACCTGTAAATATATTATATATACATAAAAATATATTATTTTTTTTTAACTGGTCTTTTTTTGTTTGTTTCTTGTTTTTTTTTTTTTTTTTTTTTTTATTTTTTTAAACCTTCAAGTAATAAGATGCTATTGTTTGAGGTTAATACCCTTAGGCTGTGTGCACACGCTGCATTTTTAGGCTATGTGCCCACGGGGCAACGTACCCACGGACTTTGCCGCAGGTTTACCGAAGCTGCTCCCTGGAATCTGCAGCTATCCATTGCTGCGGGATTCGAACATTTTTGTTACGGTAAACCTGCAGGACAAGTGCGGAAATACCTGTGGAAGTAGCAGCCTCTATCTCCATAGTGGAAAGGCTGGACATCTGCAGGTATTTCCGCATGAATAATTGACATGCAGTTATGTGCGGCTGCGGGAAATCCTCAGCATTTTCTGTAGCTGCAAATACAGCAGCATTGATACAGCACTCCCCAAATCCCATAGGATAGAATGGGGGAGTGTCTGTACTTGCATAAACCTGCGGATTTATCTGGAAAATCCAGGGCAAAATCCGCGGTACATTGTCCCGTGGGTACATAGCCTTATAGTGGTTTTCTTTTTATACGTTTTTCATTGCCGATTTGTAACAACCGGATGGGTTTCCTCATGCCAGCAAAGTGAATGAGAATCCTGAAGTCTCATGCACACGTTGCTTATTTTATTTTCTCCTAGCTGATTTGGTGCAGATTTAAATATGCAGTATCTTAATTTGTGGGACTTTTTGTTGGAGATTTCACCCATTGAAATGAAGGGGAAAAATTTGCACCAAAAAAACACTGCAAAAAAACGCATTTTGTCACTGCCTTTTTCCTGCCAAAAGATGTAGATATTTCTCCACTGAATACTTTGCCTGCACATACCCCTACAAGACACTCAAAAAGATAAGGTGTCCGGCGTTTTTTTTATAGCTTTTGCATCGACTTCTAATGTATGGAGCATCTTTGAAGCGTCACGCCAACATTTTTTTTTTTTATTATTATTTGACGCCTGTAGTAAAATAATACCAGCCGCTGACTTCTATGGTACTCGGTGCCGCACCAGTCCACTTCTGCTGGTTGTGACTAGCTGGATCATTCCAGTGTGTGCTGGGCAGACTGGAAGTCATCTCTCAATGTAGGTCTATGACAGCCAGGACAAGGCACACCCACTACAAAAGATTCCAAAAAAATGCTGTGAACATAGCCTAAAACTTTTCCAGCATCACTTAACCTGGTAGCTTTTTCATTTCCTTATCTACAGTGACTTGCGAAAGTATTCTGCCCTCTCGAATTTTTCAACCTTTTCCCACATTTCAGGCTTCAAACATAAAGATAAAAATTGTAATGTTATGGTGAAGAAACAACAAGTGGGACACAATTGTGAAGTTGAACGAAATTTATTGCTTATTTTAAACTTTTTTAAAAAAATAAATAACTGAAAAGTGGGGCGTGCAATATTATTCGTCCCCTTTAAGTTAATACTTTGTAGCGCCACCTTTTGCTGCAATTACAGCTGCAAGTCGCTTGGGGTATGTATATCAGTTTTGCACATCGAGATACTGAAATTCTCGCCCATTCTTTCTTTGCAAATAGCTCAAGCTGAGTGAGGTTGGATGGAGAGCATTTGTGAACAACAGTTTTCCGCTCTTTCCACAGATTCTCGATTGGATTCAGGTCTGGACTTTGACTTGGCTATTCTAATACCTGGATACGTTTATTTGTGAACCATTCCATTGTAGATTTTTCTTTATGTTTGGGATCATTGTCTTGTTGGAAGACAAATCTCCGTCCCAGTCTCAGGTCTTTTGAAGACTCCCAACAGGTTTTCTTCAAGAATGGTCCTGTATTTGGCTCCATCCATCTTCCCATCAATTTTAACCATCTTTCCTGTCCCTGCTGCAGAAAAGCAGGCCCAAACCATGATGTTGCCACCACCATGATTGACAGTGGGGTTAGTGTGTTCAGGGTGATTAGTTGTTGCTTTTACACCAAACGTTTGGCATTGTGCATAGATTTTGGTTTCATCTGATGAGAGCATCTTCTTCCACATGTTTAAAGTTTGCCACAAGCCACCTGTGAGACACACCAAACAACACTTTTTATGGATATCTTTGATAAATGGCTTTCTCCTTGCCACTCTTCCATAAAGGCCAGATTTGTGCAGTGTACGACTGATTGTTGTCCTATGGACAGACTCTCCCACCTCAGCTGTAGATCTCTGCAGTTCATCCAGAGTGATCATGGGCCTCTTGGCTGCATCTCTGATCAGTCTTTTCCTTGTTTGAGATGAAAGTTTGGATGGACGGCTGGGGCTTGGTAGATTTGCAGTGGTATGATACTCCTTCCATTTCAATATGATCG
This sequence comes from Anomaloglossus baeobatrachus, assembly GCF_048569485.1. Lineage (NCBI taxonomy): Eukaryota > Metazoa > Chordata > Amphibia > Anura > Aromobatidae > Anomaloglossus > Anomaloglossus baeobatrachus. The sequence continues at coordinate 566,482,806 of NC_134354.1, read as the reverse complement.
CTTGCACAGTGCTCATTGGGATGTTTAAAGTGCCGTAAATCTTTTTGTAATCAAATCCGGCTTTAAACTTCTCCACAACAGTATCACGGACCTGAATGATGTGTTCCTTAGGCTCGATTCACACGTCAGTGAAAAACACAGACGTTCTTCACTGAAGTGTAAAATACGCACGTGTCCTGTGATTCACGGCACACGTGGGTTGTCTATGTACATGTATGGCTCCGTTCTCCGTGACTGCACATAGAGATTAACTCACCTTTGCCCGCTCCCGCTCTCCATGGTGCTGACCGCTCCCGCGGTGCAGCATCCGGCCGGCGCTGACCCCCGCAGCAGCTGCTTCCAGGTCGGCTGTGTTGTGCATGCATGAATATGCACGACCGTAATGAGCCGGCTCGGAAGCAGCAGGCAGAACAGGCTGCAGAGAGCACCGCTGCAGCCGGGTGAGTAAAAATGATTTTTATTTTATATGCACGTTTTTTTCTGGCATGTGTTTTACGGATCACACCACTGCGTGGTCCGTGGCACATCAGTGATGCCAGAAAAAAATGGACATGTCTCCGTGCGGCAATCACAGACACGCGGGTACGCCGAACGGAGACACGTTCAGTGAAAAATCACTGATGTGTGAGCAGACCCATTGATTATAATGGGTCTGCGTATGTCAGTGATTCTGGTACGTAGAAAAAAAAAGCACAAACGTACCAGAATCACTGACGTGTGAAACAGGCCTAAGGCCCTGAGCGCACTTTAAAATGCTGTGCGTACTATGCGGAATTTGACAACTGCATGTTTTGCTGCGGAATTCCCGCAGCAAAAACAATTGCATGTCACTTCTTTTCCGCTTGTCGCTGCGGGATTTCACTCCATTGACTTCCATGTATTCGTGAAATCCCGCAGGGAATAACGCAGGCAGCAAATTCTGTGTGGTTCATTGCGTTTTCCTGCATTATTCCCTCCGGTATTTCGCGGTTTACCTGCGGTAATGTACATCGCTGCCTGCGGTTTGCAGAGAAGTGATGTCATTATGACAGGAAGAGGAAGTGAAGCAGAGTAAACACACAGATCACAGACATAGAACACAGACATAGAATACACTTAGAAAGCAAATGGAAATATAGAAAACAAAACACGTGAGCTCTGCTGTATTTTTACCGTCCAGCCGAGGTAAGCACACAGCGGTGGCCCGGTATTCTAAGGCTGGGGAGGGCGAGGGGCAGGGTTAATGTCCCCCGCCTCCCTCCCACCTCCCACAGCCGAGAATATCAGCCGCAGCTGCCCCGGGACTGTCGCATGCATTATGCGACAGTACCAGAGTGTCCCCGGCTCTTCTTGTTGCCGTGATGCGGTGGCAATCAAGGTAATGTATGGAGTTAATGGTGGCGGATTGCCGCCACTAAGTCCAGGCTTGATCATGGCAACATCTATGAGACAGCTGACATGATCAACCCATGAGTAAAGTGAAAAAAAACACACACCAAAAAATCCTTTATTTTAAATAAAACACAAAAAACCTCCTGGTTCACCATTTTATTAAACCCCCCCCCCCCCAAAACACACAGCTCCGGCGCGTAATCCACGTCCTGCGATGCTTGCATCCAGCTGCGACTGATACACAGCGCTGAATGCAGCCTCGCAGCGAAACAGCAGAGGTAATCACAGGGCATTTCCCACGGCCGGTAATGTGAACTCACTACCTACCGTGAGAAATGCAGCGTGTGCTCACAGGTACTCTATCTATTCTTCTGTCTCTCAGAATAAAATGACTTTTTTTTTTCTTTTTTTTTTTAATGTGCTTTATTGCATTGAATGCAATAAAGCACATGTACCAAACCGCATGCGGTTTGCCGCGTTTTTTTTTCCGTGGGTGCGGTAATCTTTTAATGCCTGCAGAATTTTCTTGAGAAAATTCCATTTTCCAGTGCGCACAAAGCCTCAGTCTCAGTGTTCTGTTTAACCCTTTAGTGACGGAGCTAATTTTCACCTTAATGACCAGACCAAATTTTGCAATTCTGACCAGTGTCACTTCATGAGGTTATAACTCTGGAACGCTTCAACGGATCCCGGTGATTCTGAGATTGTTTTTTCGTCACATATTGGACTTCATGTTAGTACCAAATTTAGGACAATATTTTTTGTGTTTATTTATGAAACAAATTGAATATTGGCAAAAATTTTGAAAATTTAGCAATTTTCAACTTTTGAATTTTTATACCGTTAAACCAGAGATTTCTGTGACACAAAATAGTTAATAAATAAAATTTCCCACTTGTCTACTTTACATCAGCACAATTTTGGAAACAAATTTTTTTTTTGTTAAGAAGTTAGAGGGGTTCAAAGTTTATCAGCAATTTCTCATTTTTACATCAAAATTTACAAAACCAGTTTTTTAGGGACCACATCACATTTGAAGTGACTTCAATAGGCCTAGATGACAGAAAATACCCAAAAGTGACACCATTCTAAAAACTGCACCCCCCAAAGTACTCAAAACCACATTCAAGAAGTTTATTAACCCTTCAGGTGCTTCACATGAACAAAAGCAATGTGGAATGAAAAAAAGCAAAAATTAAATTTTACCTAAAAATGTTGCTCTAACCCAAATTTATTCACTTTTAGAAGAAATAACACAACAAAATGGACCTCAAAACTTGTTCCCCACTTTCTTATGAGCGCGCCGATACCCCACATGTGGTCAGAAACCTCTGTTTGGACAAATGGGAGGGCTCGGAACAGAAGGAGCAATATTTGAATTTTGGAAAGCAAATTTGGCTGAAATAGATTGCGGGCACCATGTTGCATTTACAGGTCCGCTAAGGTACCTAAACAGAAGAAATCCCTCACAAGTGACACCATTTTGGAAACTAGACCCCTCAAGGCTTCTATCTAGGGGTATAGTGAGCATTTTAGATCCACAGGTACTTCACAGATTTTGTTAACGTTACGTTGTCATATTGAAAATTTTAATAATTTTCTCAAAAATGTTGCTTTAGCATCAATTTTCTCACTTTTTCAAGAGGTAATTCCAAAAATTTGACCTCAAGGTTTGTTAACCACTTTTTTATGAGCGCGGTGATACCTCACATGTGGTCTGAAACCTTTGTTTGGACAAATGGGAGGGCTTGGAACGAAAGGAGCAATATTTGAATTTTAGAAAGGAAATTTGGCTGAAAAAGATTGCGGGCACCATGTCGCATTTGGAGGTCCCCTAAGGTACCTAAACAGCAGAAACCCCGCACAAGTGGCCCCATTTTGGAAACTAGGCCCCTCAAGGAATTTATCTAGATGTTTGGTGAGTACCCTGAACCCTCAGGTGCTTCACAGAATTTTATAACGTTGAGCCATGAAAAAAAAAAAAAAAATTTTACCACAAAATTGTTATTTCAACCAGGTAGCTTTTTTTTTTACAAGAGTAAAAGGAAAAAATTCAGCATAACATTTATTGTGCAATTTCTCCTGAGTTTGGCGATACCTTATATGTGGTGGAAATCAACTGTTTGGGCGCATGGCAGGGCTCGGAAGGGAAGGAGTGCCATTTGACTGCAAAATTGGCTGGAATCAATAGCGGACGCCAGGTTGCATTTGGAGAGCCCCTGAGGTGCCTAAACAGTGGCGGTCCCCCACAAGTGACTTCATTGTGGAAACAAGACACCTCAAGGCTTTTATCAAGGTGTATAGTGAGCAGTTTGAATCCACGAGTACTTCACAGAATTTGATAAGCTTAGGTTGCCATATTGAAAATTTTCATTTTTTTCACAAAACTGTTGCTTTAGCATCAAATTTCTCACTTTTTCAAGCGACAACAACAAACCGTGGACCCAACAGGTTGTTATCCAATGTCTTATGAGCACAGGGATACCCCACATGTGGCCAAAAACCTCTGTTTGGATAAATGGGAGGGCTTGGAATGGAAGGAGCACCATTTGAATTTTGGAAAAGTTGAAATAAATTGCGCGCACCATGTCACATTAGCAGGGCCCCTTGGGTACCTATACATCAGAAAACCCCCACAAGTGACCCCATTTTGGAAACTGGATTTTATTCAGGAGTATAGTAAGCATTTTGAATCCACAGGTACTTCACAAAAATGTTGCTGTAGCAACAAATGTCTCACTGTTAGGCTCTGTGGCCATGATCCAGCGACACGGCATCTAGTACACAGTGTCAGCCTCCTGCAGAGATGTGAGTGTTGTCCACGGGAGAACGCAGCTGCCCAAGCCCACGATTTGGGTTCAGGCCGCTGTGGAGCTCTATGCTACCTGCAGAGAACACTCATCTCCGCAGCATAAATTGACATGCTGAGGCTCGGGAAGCTGCGCCACAGGTCGGTTTATGCTGCGGAGAAAAGAAGCACATTGGGCATGGGATTTCTAAAAATCCTTCCACTGTGCTTCTACTGCACAACGCAGCGTTATGGACACAGGGAAAACACTCTGCGCCCAAAACGCTGCAAACCCTGATTGTGGGCACACAGCGTAAAATGCTACAATGGATGAATGGATAGATGTCAAACAAATATAACGTCCCATTCCCCTGCATATTCTAAGCTGGCGCCCTTTAGTGCCTTTCATGTGACACTAAAGGATGCCTAGCCTTGTATTTAGCCCCCCAAAAAATTAATAATTAAAATAAACGACGTGGGGACCCCCCTATTTTTGATAGCCAGCTAGGGTAAAGCAGACAGCTGTAGCCTGCAAACCACAGCTGACAGCTTCACCTTGGCTGGTGATCAATTTGGAGGGCTCCCCAGGCGTTTTTTAAAAAAAAACAAAAACGTGGGGTCCCCCCCAAATTAGATCACCAGCCAAGGTGAAGCGGACAGCTGGGGTCTGGTATTCTCAGGGTGGGAAGAGCCATGGTTATTGGACTCTTCCCAGCCTAAAAATAGCAGGCCGCAGCCGCCCCAGAAGTGGCGCATCCATTAGATGCGCCAATCCTGGCGCTTCGCCCCAGCTCATCCCGCACCCTGGTGCGGTGGCAGACGGGGTAATATATGGGGTTGATACCAGCTGTAATGTCACCTGGCATCAAGCCCTGGGGTTAGTGATGTCACGGCATCTGAACAGATACCCGACATCACTAACCCAGTCAGTAATAGAAAAAAAAAAGACAAAAAAAAAATTTATTTGAAAAAACACTCCCCGAAACATTCCTCTTTTACCAATTTATTGAAAATAAAGAAATTCCGGTCGCTGTAATCCATTTTGGAGGAGGTCCCACGCCGACTCTGGATCTTCTAGAATATGGGGGGCACGTTCAGGGAACGTATCCCCCATTTTCTGGAAGAGCAAGCTCTCCATGAGCAGTGTGGGTGCAGTAATCTGAGAATACTGCACTCACACTGCCCCGGTCCAACCTAGGGCAGAGTGACCTGCAGTAACCTCATTCCAGAATATGAGGGGCACGCTCACAGAACGTACCCCCCATTTTCTGGAACAGCAGCCTCTCCATGTGAGGAGTGTGGCTGCAGATCACTGCACTCACCCTCCCCCGGTCCACAGTGGAGCCTGTGCATCAGCGATGTCAGCAGGATCCCTGCTTGCAGGGATCCAGCTGACAGCCGCTGTCTGCGCATGCGCCGCCAGCATTGAAGAAGGAGGCGGCGATCGCGGGCCCGGAGCGGCAGACAGGTAACGTATAACCGGGGGCTTGGGGGGGGGGGGGGGTGACCTAGTGGGACCTGGGGACACCTTTCTGCCGCATGTGACGTGTCACATGCGGCAGAAAGAGCAGAATGAAGGCGGCTGCGCGCCGCCATCTTCCACGTTCCGGAGGGGGGAGGGGGGTGGTGGCTCTGGAGAACCGGAGGGGGCTCCGGTGACCAGAGGGCTCCGGTGGACCGGAGGAGGGGTCAGGGGGAGGACATTTCCCTCCGATCTGAAATGTTTGATCATTTCAGATCGGAGGGAAATGACTGCAGAGCCGGCGCCGGCGGCAGTTTTCTGTGCGCTTCGGCGCCATTTTGGATGTCCGGTGGGGGTAGGGGTGGGGGTGGGGGGACTCTCCGGTACCGGGGGCTTTGGGGGCACTAGGGGGTTAGATTTCTTTCTCATCTGACATGTTTGATCATGTCAGATGAAAAAGAAATCAGTTTTACCGGCCATTTCTTTTTTTTTCATGTGTTCGTCGGTATACGGTGTATACCGCCGATCACATGATCGGGGTCCAAAAAAAACACCCCGATTCATAATCTGGGGGGTCTCAGCTACCCCCGGTAGCTGAAACCCCCGAGATTTTCGGTCGCTGGGGGGCGCTACAGGGTTTTTTCGGGCCGCCGCTTTAAAGCGGCGGAACAGAATAAGTACCCTGTTTTGCCGCCGCTTTAAGTCGTACGGCCGTCGTTATGAGGTTAAGGCTATGTGCACACGTTGCGTTTTTTTCAGTGCAGAAAAAAAACGCACTCTCTGGCAGAGAGGACAATTGTAAACAATGCGTTCTGGAAAAAACTGCATCGAAAACGCATGCGTTTTTCATGCGTTCTCTTCAGGTGCGTTTTTGACCACATGATCCAGTGACACAGCGTCTAGTACACAGTGCCAGCCTTCCTGCAGAGATGTGAGTTGTCCACGGGAGAACGCAGCTGGCCATGTCCACGATTTGGGTTCAGGCTGCTGTGGACTTTAGCTCTATTCTACCTGCAGAGAACACTCTCGTCGCCACAGCATAAATTGACATGCTGAGGCTCGGGAAGCCGCACCACAGGTCCGTTTATGCTGCGGAGAAAAGAAGCACAATGGGCACAGGATTTCGAAAAATCCTTCTACTGTACAACGCAGCGTTATGGACACAGGGAAAACACTCTGCACCCAAAACGCTGCAAACCCTGATTGTGGGCACACAGCCAAAAATGCGTCAATGGATGTCAAACATATATATAACGTCCCACCACCCTGCATATGCTAAGCTAGTGCCCTTTAGTGCCTTTCATGTGGCACTAAAAAGGTGCCTAGGCTTGTATTTAGCCCAAAATAAAAATAAATGACGTGGGGTCCCCCCCTATTTTTGATAGCCAGCTAGGGTAAAGCAGACAACTGTAACCTGCAAACCACAGCTGACAGCTTCATCATGTCTGGTGATCAATTTGGCGGGCTCCCCAAGCTGTTTTTTTTTTCTATTTATAAATAAAAAAAAAAAAAAAAAAAATGTGGGGTGCCCCCAAATTAGATCACCAGCCAAGGTGAAGCTGACAGCTGGGGTCTGGTATTCTCATGGTAGGAAGAGCCATGGTTATTGGACTCTTCCCAGCCTAAAAATAGCAGGCCGCAGCCGCCCCAGAAGTGGCGCATCCATTAGATGCGCCAATCCTGGCGCTTCGCCCCAACTCATCCCGTTGCCCTGGTGCGGTGGCAAACGGGGTAATAAATGGGGTTGATACCAGATGTGTAATGGCACCTGGCATCAAGCCCAGCAATTAGTACTGTCACGCGTCTATCAGATACCCGACATAACTAATTGACAGTAATCGCAAAACAAATTGACAACAAAAAAAAAATGTTTTATTTGAAAAAACACTCCCCACAATATTCCCTCTTTCACCAATTTATTGAAAAGAAAAGAAAAATCGGGTCCCTGTAATCCATTTTTGACGTCCCACGACTCTGGACTTTCTAGAATATGGGGGACACACTCAGGGAACGTGTCCCCCATTTTCTAGGAGTGCAGACCTTCCATTTGAGGAGAGTGGGTGCAAAGAATCTGCACCCACTCTCCCCGGGTCACAGCTGCAGAGAGCGAGCAGCAGCCAGCGTCATTGAAGGCAGGAAGCTGACCTGACAGCTGCTCTCTGCACATGTGACCAGCGCACACTGTGAAGGAGGGGGCCGCGGGGGATCAGCGCTGTGACAGGTACGGGGGTTACTGGGGGGGAATAGGGGGTGACCTGGCAGGGCCTAGGGAGCAGTTTTCTGTCACATGTGTTATGGCACATGCAACAGATACAAAGGAATAGGGCGGCCTGTGCGAGCGGCCGTCTTGGATTTTCGGGAGGGGGTTTGGGGGTGGGGGGGGCACTTTAGCGACACCGGCTTTCCTGAACTTTGCCAGGAAGTGAGGTCAACAGGAAACCTCTTGACCTCACTTCCAGGTAAAAATGCCTGCGTTCTGTAGGCCGATAAAGCATGCGGACCGCAACAAAAATGCAGCAAACTGAGGTGTAGCTGCGTTCTGACCCACATCATTGATTTCAATGGGTGGAGAACGCAGCTACAACGCACAAAAGAAGTGACGTGCTGCTTTTTTTTATCCGCACCGATTTTTGGCATCCAAAACGCTGCGTTTAGAAACGCAGCGTGTGCATTGATTTTTTGGCTTTCTCATAGACTTTGCTGGGGAAGCAGGACGCATGCAATTTGGCACTGAAACGCTGCGGTTCTAAACGCAGCGTTTCCGCAGAAAAAAGAGAATTTTGTTTACTTACCGTAAATTCTTTTTCTTATAGTTCCGTATTGGGAGATCCAGACCTTGGGTGTTTAGCTTCTGCCTCCGGAGGACACACAAAGTACTACACTTAAAAGTGTAGCTCCTCCCTCTGAGCTTATACACCCCCTGGTGAGCCAGTCCCAGCCAGTTTAGTGCAAAAGCTGAAGGAGAATAGCCACCCACAAGTAGAACAGAGCAAGAGCCGGAACAACCGGAGACTCTGTCCACAACAACAGCCGGTGATAACACGTGGAACAAGAAATTGCCAACAGGCAACAGGGAGGGTGCTGGGTCTCCCAATACGGAACTATAAGAAAAAGAATTTACGGTAAGTAAACAAAATTCTCTTTTTCTTTATCGTTCCTTTGGGAGACCCAGACCTTGGGACGTTCCAAAGCAGTCCCTGGGTGAGAATAAACAGAAAAACTAAGAAGTAGGCAGAACCTAACTTCACAAATGGGCGACAGCCGCCCAAGCTCGCATCTGCCGAAGCATGAGCATGCACTTGGTATTGCTTCGAGAAGGTATGCAGGCTAGTCCAAGTGGCAGCCTGACAGACTTGTTGAGCCGTAGCCTGGTGCCTAAAAGCCCAAGAGGCACCGACAGCTCTGGTAGAGTGTGCCTTGATCCCTGGCGGGGGAGGCACCTGAGTACTCTGGTAGGCGTCCGAAATGGTCGATCTAATCCAACGGGCTAAGGTCGGCTTAGAAGCAGGGAGGCCCTTGCGCCGACCTGTGGTTAGCACAAAAAGAGAGGTGCACCGCCTAAGCGCAGCGGTGCGAGACACATAGATCCGGAGAGCACGCACCAGATCTAGAGTATGCAGCGCTTTCTCAAAGCGATGACCAGGAGCCGGACAGAAGGAAGGTAGGGTAATGTCCTGGTTAAGGTGGAAAGGAGAGACCACCTTAGGAAGAAAGTCCGGAGTCGGACGGAGAACCACCTTGTCTTGATGAAAGACTAAAAAAGGTGACTCCGAAGAGAGCGCAGCCAAATCAGACTCTCCTGACAGAAGTTATGGCAACCAGAAAGGCCACTTTCTGAGAAAGACGATACAAAGAAACCTCCCTAAGAGGCTCAAAAGGGGGTTTCTGCAATACCGTGAGGACCAAGTTAAGGTCCCAGGGATCCAAGGGCCGCCGATACGGCGGAATGATGTGAGACGCGTCCTGCATGAAGGTGCGGACCTGAGCCAGCCAAGCGAGACGCCGCTGGAACAGAACTGACAGAGCTGAAACTTGTCCCTTGAGAGAGTTGAGGGACAGTCCTAGCTGCAGACCGGGCTGTAGAAAAGACAGAAGGGTCGGCAAAGAGAATGGCCAAAGAGGATGGCCGGTAGAGCGACACCAGGACAGGAAAATTTTCCAAGTCCTGTGATAGATCTTAGCGGAGGAAGCCTTACGGGCCCGAGTCATAGTGGAGATGACCTCAGGAGGAATACCAGAAGCCGTCAAAATCCAGGACTCAAGAGCCACGCCGTCAATTTGAGAGCCGCAGAATTCGGGCGGAAAAACGGACCTTGCAAGAGTAGGTCTGGACGGTTCGGTAGATGCCACGGCATCTCTGCGGACAGGTGGAGCAGGTCCGGATACCAAGCTCGCCTGGGCCAGTCCGCTGCAATGAGGATGACTCGACGGCCCTCCATTCTGATCTTGCGCAGGACTCTGGGCAAGAGAGCTAGAGGGGGAAACACTAAGACAGACGAAACTGGGACCAGTCTTGAACCAGAGCATCCGCGGCGAAGGCCTGAGGATCGTGGGAGCGAGCCACGTAAACAGGAACTTTGTTGTTGTGACGGGATGCCATTAGGTCCCCGTCCGGAGTGCCCCATTTGCGGCAGATTGACTGAAACACTGCCGGGTGCAGGGACCACTCGCCACCGTCCACGCTTTGACGGCTGAGATAATCTGCCTCCCAGTTTTCCACGCCTGGGATGTGGACTGCGGATATGGTGGACTTGGAGTCCTCCGCCCATTGGAGGATGCGTTGTACCTCCATCATTGCCAGGCGGCTGCGTGTCCCGCCTTGGTGATTGATGTAGGCAACCGCTGTCGCGTTGTCTGACTGGACTCGAAGGTGCCTGCCCGCCAACAGGTGGTGAAAAGCTAGGAGAGCTAGAAGCACGGCTCTGGTTTCTAGCACATTGATTGAAAGGGCTGACTCGGACGGAGTCCAAGTGCCCTGCGCTCTGTGGTAGAGACATACCGCTCCCCAGCCGGATAGACTGGCATCCGTGGTGAGAATCACCCAGGACGGGGCCAGGAAGGAGCGCCCTTGGGACAGGGAGAGGGGCCGAAGCCACCACTGAAGGGAGCTCCTGGTCCGTGGCGACAGAGCCACTAACTTGTGTAAGGAGGAAGGCCGCTTGTCCCAACAGCGGAGAATGTCCAGCTGCAGGAGGCGCAGATGGAACTGGGCAAAGGGAACAGCCTCCATGGACGCCACCATTAGACCCAGCACCTGCATCAGACGCCTGAGAGTATAACGGCGGGGCCTCAGAAGAAAGCGCACCGCCAGCTGGAGTGACAGCTGTTTGTTTAAGGGCCTCTTCACAAGTGCCGGCAAAGTCTTGAACTGCATCCCTAGGTATGTGAGACTCTGGGTCGGAGTCAGAGTGGACTTGGGAAGATTGACAAGCCACCCGAATTGGGCTAGAGTGGCGAGAGTGAGCGAGACACTCCGCTGACAGTCTGCGCTGGATGAAGCCTTGACTAGATTGTCCAGGTAAGGAATCACTGCCAACCCCTGGAGATGCAGAACCGCAACCACTGCTGCCATGACCTTGGTGAATACCCGAGGGGCCGTGGCTAACCCGAAGGGGAGAGCCACGAATTGGAAATGATCTTCTCCTATTGCAAAACGTAGCCAACGCTGGTGTGAAACTGCAATTGGCACATGCAGATAGGCATCTCTGATGTCGATGGACGCCAGGAAATCCCCTTGGGTCATTGAGGCAATGACTGATCGCAGAGACTCCATGCGAAAGTGCCGCACCTGAACATGCTTGGTGAGAAGCTTGAGGATGGGCCGGAAGGTACCGTCCTTTTTGGGATCTAGGAAGAGATTTGAGTAGAAACCTCTGAACCGTTCCCGGGCGGGAACTGGTACAATTACTCCGTTGGCCTGCAGGGCTGCCACGGCCTGTGAGAAGGCGGCGGCCTTGGAGCAGGGGGGAGTTGAGAGAAAAAATCTGTTTGGCGGGCTGGAAGAGAATTCTATCCTGTAGCCGTGGGAGATGATATCTCTCACCCACTGATCGGAGACGTGTTGAAACCAAGCGTCGCCAAAGTGGGAGAGCCTGCCACCGACTAAGGACGTTGCCGGAGCGGGCAGAGTCACGAGGAGGCTGCCTTAGTGGCAGCACCTCCTGCGGTCTTCTGTGGACGCGCTTTTGGGTGCCAGTTGGATTTCTGGTCCTTGGCTGAGTTAGCGGACGAAGCGGAGGGCTTAGAGGAACGAAAGGAGCGAAACCTCGACTGATTCCTACCCTGGGCAGGTTTCCTGGTTTTGGTTTGTTGCATGGAAGTACTCTTCCCGCCAGTAGCTTCTTTAATAATTTCATCCAGCTGTTCTCCAAACAGCCGGGACCCAGCAAAAGGGAGCCCAGCAAGGTATTTCTTAGAAGAAGCATCTGCCTTCCACTCTCGAAGCCACAAGATCCTGCGGATAACGAGGGAATTAGCCGAAGCCACCGCAGTGCGGTGAGAAGCCTCCAGCATGGCAGACATGGCATAAGATGAAAAAGCTGAAGCTTGAGAAGTTAAGGCAACCATCTCGGGCATAGATTCCCTGGTGAGGGAATGCATCTCCTCTAGAGAAGCAGAGATGGCTTTGAGAGCCCACACTGCTGCAAAAGTTGGGGAAAACGCGGGCCCCGCCGCTTCATACATGGATTTGGCCAGAAGGTCAATCTGACGGTCAGTGGAATCCTTAAGGGAGGTGCCATCAGCCACCGACACAACGGTCCGGGCTGAGAGCCTAGACACCGGAGGGTCTACCTTTGGGGAATGAGCCCACTCCTTGACCACCTCAGGTGGAAAGGGAAAACGGTCATCAGAACCACGCTTTGGGAAGCGTTTGTCAGGACAGGCCCTGGGTTTGGTCACAGCGGCCTGAAAACTGGAGTGGTTAAAGAACACACTCTTTACTCTCTTAGGCGAGGTAAACTGGTGCTTTTCTGCCAGAGAGGGTTGCTCCTCCGATACTGGCGGATTGAGATCCAGTACAGAATTAATGGAAGCAATCAAGTCACTAAGATCTGAGTCACCCTCAGAAAGATCAATGGGGTACATGGAGTTAGCCTCCGAGCCCCCTGTAAAGGCATCCTCCTCATCCTGCGAGTCAGCTCTTGAATCAGAGCCACGGGATGAGGAGGGAGAGGAAACCCTGCGTCTCCTCTTAGGAGGACGGGGTCTGGGCCCTGATGATGAATCCTCTGTGAGCTCCGGTGGACGGAGGTCAGATGATAGAGATCCTAAGGGACCCTTAGCAGTAGAGGCACCCTGTGAAGGGGGCTGATGCATATTCAACAAAGTCCTTCACAGAAGTCCCATGGACTCAGCAAAAGACTGGGAGAGAGACCTAGAAAAGGATTCTACCCAAGCCGGGGGTTCAGCCACAGGTGCAGGATCAGCCTGAGAGACCACTGGGGGTGAGACTCCAGGCTGTGGCACCGCCAAGTTAGAGCAGACATCACAATGTGGATAGGTGCTCGGTTCAGGCAGCAGGAGCTTACATGCAGCGCATACAGTATAAAGCTTTGGAGCCTTGCTCCTCGTGTGAGACATGCTGCTGGAGTGGGGACAGCTTCTACAAGCGAATGAACCCCAGAGTATATACAGAGGTCCACAACCAGAGACCGGTTGTGGCTTACCAGACCGCTGGCAGCGGTGTTGTGTGCCCTCCAGATCCCGAAGCCCGGACCCCCAATGCACAGCACCTCAGCAGAGTGCAGGCCAGCGCAGAGTGAACCCTGTCTGAGAAAATGGCCGCCGGAGCGAAGAGAGGGGGCGGGACTTGGGGCGTTCCTGTAGGAGAGCAGGATCTGGAGGGCTATAGAGACCTACAGGGGAGGAGACACGCACAGCAGTGGGGAGTGTCCCTCCCCTGTGCAGGACGGCCGCCGGGAGGAGCCGAGCCTGTCCCTCTGCATGAGTGACATGCGAGGACAGTGAACAGAAACTAGGCCTAGGCAAAGCCGGGGCCTAAATTTGAGCGGCGAGGCCGACGCGCAGGCACCATCGGCGCGGTTCTCGGGCGACAGCTAGAGAACCCGCCAGAAATGCCAATATAAATACAGTAAGCACACTCTCCCCATACAATAAAGCACAGGGACCCCCAACATAGCAGCTAAGTACCTGAGACGTTTATGAGACGCAGGGCCAGGTCCCTGGGGATGAGTGCTCCGATCCAGCAGGATCCTAAAGGGCTGCGGATGGAGACCGGTCTCCTGCCAGGCATGGAGACCGCGCTGGCTCCCACTTCAAGCCAGAGCCCAGGAGGGATGGTGAAGGAGCACGGCATGTAAGGCTCCAGCCTTGGAATCAACCTTACAACACCACCAACACAGTGGGGTGAGAAGGAACATGCCGTGGGTCCAGACGTGGACCCGCACTTCTTCAATCTCATTTCATAATGGAAAAAATCATGAGAATGCATGTGTGGATGTATGCCTCCTGAACACAGTGATAAACTGGCTGGGACTGGTTCACCAGGGGGGTATAAGCTCAGAGGGAGGAGCTACACTTTTAAGTGTAGTACTTTGTGTGTCCTCCGGAGGCAGAAGCTAAACACCCAAGGTCTGGGTCTCCCAAAGGAACGATAAAGAAAAAACGCAACGTGTACACATAGCAGGTGCATTTTTATGGACACTTGATTACACACAGGTGGCTTAGATTTATCATCAGTGATTTAGGACAACATTGAATCATTCAGAGATCCTCAATGAACTTCTGGAGTGAGTTTGCTGCACTGAAAGTAAAGGGAACGAATAATATTGCACACCCCACTTTTTTTTTTTTTTTTTTTTTAAAATAACTGAAAATAAGTAAATCTTTTTCAATTTCACAATTGTGTCCCACTTGTTGATTCTTCAGAACATTAAAATTTTTATCTTTATGTTTGAAGCCTGAAATGTGGGAAAAGATTGAAAAATTCAAGAGAGCCGAATACTTTCGCAAGGCACTGTATTAAAGGATTTGTCTATGGAGCAAGAACATTTTACAATATGCTCATATTAGTTAAAAATGAACCTGATGGGATGTAGGTCTCTGCAGCATCAATTGTTGAGAGAAAAAAAAAATAAAGTAAAATAAAGTACTCCCAGGCAACCTCTACTGCTATGACTAACTGGTGCAGCTCTACATTCCTCTACTCAAACATATATTGAAAAATTAGGCAAAAAAACATTTTCTGCACCTGTCATAAAAACCCTGAGGGGACTGGTAAATTTTGATTGCTTAGACAGCACTTCCACCTGCTGTCCTAAGGCTCAAAGAAATCTATACTGTCACAGGTGCACATAGACCAAGGGCTGTACTATACTGTACTTAATACACAGCATACCTATTGCGGAATGCAGCAAATATTACTGGAAAATGTTTTTTTCGTAATAAACCAATCACATTTCTTATTTAAATGGTTACATATGATAACACCATAGTTTCATTACAGAGGGGCCATCTCATTTGCTCAAAAATTGTGAAAAATAACTTGTAAAAATTTCTGCGCGCCCTTGCTTCTGTCACTCTTATCCATGTATAAGAAAGATACGATCTTGGTGGCACTATGGAAAGTAGGGAATGTTGGATATCATTCCCTTAGGAGCTGGGAGGCGGCACCAGGAGAATAAGCATTTAGAACATTAACGGGTTAACAATGGATGTAGCAATAGGCCAGGTGATGATGCGTTACCCTGTGAAGGTATCGGGTGCACCCTTTAGCAAATTTTACATTTATTGAAGGACACAGTTTAATAAATCAGAAAACTTTTTTGACTCTGTCCAGAAGCTGAAAATCAGTTTTATTATTAACATGTTGACCTCAAAAAGGTAAAATTTGCTAAATGGTGTATCCTATCCATTCACAGGGCAGCGCCCCATCTCCTTACCTATTACTACTCTTCCATTTGTCACTCCATTAGGCCCTTTTCACATGTGCACATAAAAAAAAAAACTGCACTTGTTGCAGAATCCATTTTCTCCATCTGTGTAACCATCCATGTGAGATGTAGCTGAAAAAAGCGCATGACACTGAAATTGATAGCTCGGATGTGTAAAAGGTGTTTATACATAGATTGTACAGCTATTTAACCAAATAAAAAAAAAAAAGTGACATGGGGTTCCCCCCCATTTTTGATAAGTAGCATAAGACGGCCTAAAAATAGCAGCCCGCAGCTGCCCCAAAAGTGACACATCACATTAGATTCTGGCACTTCACCACAGCTCTTCCCGATTACCATGGTGCGTTGGCAATTGGGGTAATGGCTTTTGTGGTTGATGTTAGATGTGATTTTCACAAAAACACAGCTAGCACCAAACCCTGATGTTAGTAATAGAGAAGTGTCTATCAGACACTCCCATTACTAAGCCAGTAAAAAAAAAACAAAAAAAACCCAATACTTTAAAGAACACTCCCTGGTTTACCAATTTATAAAAAAAAAAGCAGGTTCGATATAGTCCACAAATGGAAACCATAAAAAGAGTAAAATAAAGGCTATGGAACATCGTTGGGATATTCTATAGGCTTTGACCAGCAGCCAATCCCAGATAACACTGCACTCTGCTTCACAGTTACTGGGACCCGTAGAGTGACATCAGTAATGTCACCGCTCAGATGCTCCAGGTGATGATGCGCTCTCCATGACAGTGATTCTCATGAGCAGTGACATTACTGACGTCACCACATATCAGTGGCTGCTGCTCAAAGCCTTTAGTGTCAGAACAATGCTTCATAGGCTTTGGTGGTCTTTGAATGCGCTGCACTGTGCTCCTGTGTGAGAACTTTGCTTTCTAATTGGTGAACGAGGGACAGTCTCTATTTATTTCTCTCTTTTTAGGTTTTAAGGTGTGGACTATGTCAAATTCCCCGAACTGTCGGACCTGCATTCTCTTTTTTTTTTTTTTTTAATAGATTTGTTAAGGGAGAGTGTGTTTTTGGGTTTTTTTTTTTTAAATAAAAGTTTTTATTCATTTTTACTTCTTGGGTTAGTAATGCGGGTGTCTGATGGACACTTCTGTATTATGAACACCAGGGCTTGATCCCAGCTGCTGTTTTGGACAATTCTCAGCTGACATCAACCCCCAATTGCCAAAGCAACAAGGCAATTGGGAAGAGCCAAAGTGAAGCACCAGAATTGGTGCATCTAATGTAGTCTGCCACTTCCGGGACAGCTGTGAGCTGCTATTTTTATGCCTGGGAACATCCCAATTACCATGGACCTTCCCAGCCTGATAATATAAGCCTGTTTCACACATCTAGCATTTCGATGGATTACTAGATCTGGCACACTCCAGTACAGTGTAATACTGTACAATGGCATCACGGCAACCTCCGGCCACATGTGACCGGATCTTGCCGCGATGCCATTGTACAGTATTTACACTGTACTGGAGTGTGCCAAATCCGGCAAAATGCCAGATGTGTGAAACGGGCCTTAGCTGGTTATAAAAAAAAATTAAATAAATGTATTTTTTTTTCATTTCATTATTTGGCTAAATAGCTATATAATCTAACACACAAAAATCTTTAATTTCTTGAATGCATTTAATTTCCGGTATGTGACACATTGATGTTATCCATATGCTTTGTTTTTCACGGACGCATAGATTTATATTAGCCCTTTTAATTCGTGCTAATGGTATAAAATGTACACGTCTCCTTGTGGAGCACAGGCACACACGGTCCGTGTGAAAACACGGAAGTGTGAAGATCAACTGGACAAACTGTCCTGGGAAACTACAGAGGTGTGAAGATCAACAGATATTTTAACGAGTATACATACGTGTGAACATGTCTAGTACGTATGAAACTGAATGCCACACGTACTGGAAACGTGATGCTTTTGGACAGCAGTATGTGAAGTTTCTGCTTGTTGGACAATTGGGTGTTTCTTCAGAGTCTTCTCTGGGGTGTGCGTGCTTTTACCTCTCAAATATACTGTCAATCACAACTTTATAGTGTCGGAGACTGCTAGAAACATCTGAAATGGGGTTGAAAGTGCACATCCCGAGATTCTGAAGAAACACCCACTTGCACAACAAGCAGAGATTTAACATATTGCGCAATACAGTGCAAAATGGACTAGAAGCAATATAATCCAGGGAGAACAGGGATTTTTTACAAGGTGTTTTAACTCACTTTTTTTGAGCAAGTGACAGCTCTTTAACTTATACTGTAAGGTTTCACACAAAAGCAACTCTTCTGATGCAAAGGCACAAATAGTATATGCACCTTTGTGAAGGCAGTCATCCTATTACAGTTAGTATTGATTTTGATCAGGTTGCCTAAGAACCATATGCTGAAGGTATAGTAAATATGGCAGGAGTTCAGCTTAGAATAAATAAAATATTTGTTTTATACACTACTCACAAAAGGTTTGGGATATTTGGCTTTCGGGTGAAATTTCAGGATGATCCTAAAATGCACTAACTTTTTCAGGTGAAATGTGACCTCAACTTTTGAATACACATGCTCAGTACTTTTTACACAACTTGCTTTTCACTAACAAGGAGCTTAATTGTAAAATTCACACCAGATGTGAAAAATGTTGGGGTTCAATTAGGCTTGGTATTTAAACAGTCCTCCTCATCATGCTGTTGGTATTTTGACATCATGAGACCAAGATGACACCTAACAATTTATCAACAGTACCTCCCCATTGCGAGGCTTCAGGAAGGATGTTCTTAGACGGAATTGGTGAGCTTATAGTGTTAATCAGCAGGTTGCAACAGACATACAGAGAGACTGGAAGAGTGACAAAGTAATGAGCCATCATGCTCAGCCATGCTCATTACTCGATCGGGAATTGGGGTGCTAGGGTTCTTCCTTAGTATCGCAGGTGCTCTTATATTTCGTCTGTGAGACAACCACAATGCAGAGGCTTGCTTTACTGCATGATGTGTGCAGGCACCCAAGAGAGCCATTCACAGTGTCTGAATGGCTCTCATAGGGGGATAAAATAATGTTCTTGGATATAGTGTGACAAAACAAAAAAAAAAAACAAAAAACCTTGACCTCCTTCCCACTAAAAATGCTAATGTTTATGGCTGACTGTGTTGAGTTAATTCCAGCGTCTCACCAGCTTAAATCAAGTAACGAGCATTTTAGTGCTTACCCATCATTAGTGGATATCCTTTGGCCACATCCCACATTGATTCCATTAGGAACCAGATGATTAATGCCCCACTACTGCAGACACATTGAAGTGAAGTCAAAAGACACCCAAGTGTCACATCAGTCCATTGAAAACAATTTACAACAGTGTGGTCTGCGTGCTAAACGAACTGCAAGGGTACCTGACAACAGCACCAGACACAGGTGTCATCGTCTTGCATGGGCCATGGAGCATGTACACTGGACATGAAATGCTGAGCAGAAGTGATGGTTGCCGACAATGTCGGAGACGTGAAGGAAAGTGCAAAGCATCAGCCACTGTTGTCACCAGACGAGCCTTTAGTGGTGGTGATATTACAGTGTGGGCAGGTGTTTCTAGTCAATACAAAACTACCCTACGCTTTGTGAATGGTATATTGACAAACTCCTACTACTTGAATAAAATTAATCCAGTCATTGTGCTTCTGCATGAGCAACACAGGTCTAATACCATCTTCATGAATGACAATGGTCCAGCTCATCAAGGTCACATCATTAGGCTGCTGGAGACTGGAATACCGCAAATGGAGTGGCCTGCACTTTCTCCAGACCTAAATACCATGGAAAAACTATGGGACAAGCTGAGTTGCCATCTAGAGGCCTGTAACTCTATATCCCAGAACCTCAATGTCATGAGGCCCACCCTTCAAGAAGAGTGGGATGCCATTCCTGAAGAGACAATAACTCCACTTGTGAACAGCATGAGACATTGTCGTAAAGCTGTAAATGATGCTCAAAGTCACATGACAAGTTATTGAGACATTGATTTCTTTTCTTTTTGCGGGGGGAGGGGGGGGGAGAGAAATTGTCCACCTCTGATGTTGGCCTTTGTTTCAATAAATTGTTATTTGAGAAGAGGAAATTACCATTGCGTGCTTCTACTTAAATGCCCTACTATCATGATAAAATATCACTGTAGCATGCGTTATTTTTACATTTAGATTAGACTAGCTGTACTACCCAGCTTCCCCGGGGTTAATAACTGCTGTTCACAATATAGAATGTATTAACAAAAATGTATTCTGCACACAAAAACCACAAAACAAATAGATAGAAATGTAATTATAATGTGTCTCCCCCTCTGTATATATCTCTGTCTCTCTCTATATATCTCTTTGTCTGTCTGTTTCCCTGTCTGTCTCTGACTGCCTCTGTCTCTTTCTCCATCTGTCTCAATCTCGTTTTCTGTCCGTCTATATCTGTCACTTTCCCTGTCTGTCTCTTTCCCTATTTCCCGGTGTCTGTCTCTTTACCTGTCTGTCTCTTTACCTCTCTTTACTGTGTCTGTTTCCCTGTGTCTCTGTCTGTGTCTGTCTCTTAACCCGTCTCTCTCTTTCCCTGTCAGCCTGTCTCTTTCTGTGTCTGTCTCTTAGTGTCTGTCTCTTACCCTGTCTATGTCTGTCTCTTACCCTGGCTGCATTGTGACACGCAAACATTCCATAAGGGCGTGGCTGCGCATTCTTCTGAAGTTCTGGCTGCACTGTGGCTCTGAGCTTTAATGGAGGCAGGTTTTTTGGCGAATAACTAAAGAGCGGGGTTAAAATTTCCCTTCAAAACATAGCCTATGACGCTCTTGGGGTCCAGAAGTGTGAGTGTGCAAAATTTTGTGGCTGTAGCTGCGACGGTGCGGATGCCAATCCCGGACATACACACATACACATTCAGCTTTATATATTAGATTTCACCCAAAAAACAAAATAGCCCAAAGTTTTTGTGAGTAGTGTATGTTTGCAAATCTCTATTGGGTATGGGACTTTACTGCAACTTTGTGTTTAAGCATTCATATGTAAACATATTTTTATTTATTGATTCATTCTCTTGCCCATTGGCTTTAGCTTGTAGAAGCAGATGTTTGCAGAATTCATAAAGGAATCATTCCTTCAAGGATGGCAGATCTAGGATCTTAGGCAGCAAAATGGCAGAAATTACACACAAACCATAATAACTGCATAATCTATATTCTGTAACAGCACCAAGTCAATCACAGCAACTATCAAAAGAAATAGAAATCAATGAGTCTATCACAAACCTGTGTCAGATCAACATGTTGTAATCTGTAATTCTTCAGTCTTGCAGCTTGAAATAGGATACTAATATAAAATACGGTTATTTACATGGCTGTTTGCTCCCCCCCCCACACGTTTTTTTAGAAAACATGCAGAATTAGCTTCTTTCATCTGTTTTACAGATGGATGGCATATGACCATTAAAATCCATGAACAGTGCTAGAAATTCAGATGCATTAGTATTTGTATTTATTGCTAAAATTTGCTATTGGGGGGAAAAAATAGATCAATTTTTTGCCCAATAGAAAGTAATACCAGTGAATATAAAATACAGACAGCATTGAAATGCATCCAAGTTTCCATTCTATGCATATGGCTTAATATTACAAAGAATAATAGTTGTTGGATAACCGTATGAGCCTTTCACAAAGTACCCCATATTCAGCCTTCTGACATGTCCATGTACCTAGGACTGGGTATAGATTAATCAGCGAAGTCCAACAGAGCTAGGAAACATGTAAACATGAGATTAGATAGATAACTTTTATCCCAGTTAAAATGTTAGGCATATGGAAGAATCGTGTGTGACAGCTTCAATGAGCATTCTGTGCCTAACAGTCTTGTGAGCAGCATGCAGCATAGGCAAAGAATGCGAGATGCTCTAGATGCTGCGCTTCTTGTTTCACAGCACAGCTGCTGTCCTGAGATCCCCATACAGCCGGCAACGCCCCCGCTCACACGTCAGGATATCATCACCTTTCAACGAGCCAATCACAAGCAGCCATCACTGAGCAGGTTCCGCTGCGCTCTTGGCTGAGGCGCTCTGCACCTGCCCCTTCCTCTTATCTCACTGTGCTCCTTCACAACCTGTTAGCACCCATTACACCAGCGGTGGACACCGTGGTCTGCACACAGCGCTCCATCATCGTGACGACAGTGATAATTAAAACACATGTGGTATGTTTGAATGTTCTATAAATTGTTGTTTTGTTCCCCTGCACAATATACTGCATTTCGCACACTATCTTCTATGGAACACTCTCACTGCATTAGGCTTTACACACTGCAACATCGCAAACGACATCGCTGTAACGTCACCGGTTTTGTGACGTAATAGCGACCTCCCCAGCGACATTGCAGTGTGTGAAACACATCTGCGACCTGGCCCCTGCTGTGAGGTTGCTGATCACTACACATCTCTCAGGACCATTCTTTGGTCCTTTGTTTCCCGCTGTGCAGCATGATCGCTAGAAAGTCTCAGTGTGTAAAGGGGACTTTACAGCGACTTCGTTAGCGACTTCCCTTTCAAAAAGCTGCTTTACAACGTCCCCAATGACTAGCTAGGTCGTTCTGCAGGTCCGTATCGCTGTTGCGTCATTTTCCAGGTTTGCCTGTTTGACAGCTCACCAGCGACTCACCAGAGACTTTGTAGCGATCCCGGTCAGGTTGGGATCGCTGGTGGGATCGCTAGAAAGTCTCAGTGTGTAAAGGGGCCTCATTAACTCTTTGCACACACAGCTTATATACTTTTTTAATATGAAACAGATACTGTTAGTAAGCAGTACTCATTGTGGTCTTGTCCCATTTTATTCTCTTATTCCCTACACTGCAGCTTTCTTCGAAGTCTTACCTAATTTCTGACTCTGTAATGGGATCCCATCCAAAGTTTATCATCAGAGACTGAATATTATAAGCTTGTTTCACCTATATCATGAATATTGTATTGTTTTTCTTCTGCTTTTCTACCATTTATGACAACATTTTTATTTTTACCCACTGTATAAAATGTAACACCAGACATTGCCACAAGACTGGAGGGAACAGAGGGATCAGAGCTGTTGAAATGCCACAGATATAGGCAAGTATACCAAGTGTTATTTTATTGAAAGATATTTCTGTTATAGGTATTCATTGGTTACAGTAGTGATGTCCCAACTCTAAAGAGCACTTCTCCACTGCAGCCAATCACGAAGCTCAGTGATTGTCTGCAGGGGTGGTGGGTACTTAGTTTACTGGTTGCATCTATTAAAGACCAAAAAAGTGGCAGACATTCAGCGTTGGATCCAGGAAGCACGAGTAACATCAGATTTTATTATTTTAACCCAGCGATGGCCATTACAGGTCAGAACCTGGAAACCAACTATGCAAGTCTAGTGTTATTTAATTGTGAACCATCTAGTTTAAAATCCCTTTAAAAAAAAAGGAGTTTTCCATAAACATTTTTGTCTTAATTGGATTGTGCTGCAAGAAAATAATAAATTGCGCAATTACCTCCCCCTGCACCAGTAATGCTTCTCCACTACTGGCCCAGTGTTAGTTGTAGTTGAGAAATCTTTGGTTCAGCCGGTAAACAAATAGTAAAGCTTATTGGTTTGGCCTCCTGCAATAGGCAACAGTTTCTCATGCGTGGCCCCTCGAGAAAATGAATAGCTCAGCCCTAGTTGGATCTTTTGGAAATGGATCTGACTTATTATTAATGTTCTTGTTATAAATAGTGATACACATGCACTACCATGCTTGGTACTCGTAATGAGCAGTCAGACGAGCTCAACTTGGGTACCATGTATAATGGAAGTCAATGGGAAACGAGCATTTTTATGTAAAATTGCTTAAGTTTCCCATTGACTTCCATTATACTTGGCACCTGAGTTGAGCCTGTCCAACTGCTCGTTACTAGTACTGAACGCCTGAGCAATGTAGTGCTCGCTCATCACTAGTTATAAACACAAGCTGGAAGTCAGAAGTTGCATCACAAGAGCTCAGTGCAAGTCTATAAGAGCAAGAATTAGGCCAGAATGATGTTCTCATAGAGAAGCATTGAAGAGTGCCATCGGGCTTGTTCTATGAAACACTGGAGCTGCCAGCAGGTCACAAACTTCCTGACACAGACGGGAGAGTCGGTGAAAACAGATGAAGACAATGAGAGGAGAGTATAAGATGTGGCTTAGATTTAAAGCTCCTAGCCAGCGGTGGATTAACACAAAAATAACCAAAACCGTTCCGGTGTTGCTTTAATAATGGTAGGAATGGATACCAGCAAAGGGAAAAAGCAAACCATGTCCCTAAACAAAAGACTTTCCTTCTTCACTCTACGGGTATACATCCATACAGCAAAAATATGAGAATGGAAAAAAACCCAGAAAAATACTGAAGTGAGTCCTAACGTAAGACTAATCGTGAGGAGCTGAAGTAGATAGAATATTAAGTAAAAAAAATACAACCATAACAAGACCTGACAGTACCCAGCTTTAGTCTTTTTATATCAAATGTACATTCAAAGCTTCAGCAAACATTAGCAATACTGTAATTTTTACAATGCAAAATCTGTAGAGAAATACATTGGCTTCATGTAGCATTTACCTCTCAAAGTAATAGAAGTAGAAAACAACTTCACCTGCCATGTCATGTACTATATACAGGTAACATTGGGGTAAAATTTAAGCAGTCTTTAAATAAGTCATCCAGGAACATTATCTACAGAAGTGAACTCCTGAAGACACAAACACCAGAGGCTCTGGGCATGCTCCGGGAATTTCTGTAAAAATGATGCTATATACATACATCTCTGTACACATAACCTCAGTGCAGCTTTTATGCCACCTCCCAGAGGAGCTGCCAGCTAAGAGCGAGATACCTGAGTATTCAAAAGAGTTTCATTTTCTTTATCACAGTACTTATTACATGTCATATCTGCACTATGATTACAAAAAATAAAATCATAAAAATCCTAGCTTTTAGTGAGTGTTCAGTGGAGTCACTGATCATTAAAGCTACATCCATATTCTTTGACGCTATAGAAAAACTGATGGAGGGAGAGACTCTGTCCAACTTCTGCAACTTCAGTGTTTTGAAGAATCTTCTCCATTTACAGAGTATCTGGAAGGAAAAATGAGGGGGGGGGGGGAAGTAATTAAAAAAGGGAGAAAATGAGTTTCTTTTACATAGTTAGACTGGTATAAGATGATAAATCATGTAAATACACATTAATTTTTTTTACTACTGTGGTGTCCAAAATAATAGCAGTCCAATATGATTACAGTATAAATTATATTACCACGTCATACAATTTACTAGTTGATGCAGTAGATTCTTAGAAAACCCCCAGACTCGGCATTCATGATCTGCAGGTTTTTGAGTGTGTGTATTTGAATAATTAATTGAAAGTGGGTGTTCAAAAGAATAGCAGTGAGGAGTTACTTAGTGAGGTCAATCATTCTGTGAAGAGACAGGGGTGAATCAGGAGGCCATTATTTTAGGGTTAAGCCATCCCATGTTGTACATGCATTTTTCCTTGAAAGCCTGAGAAATATGGGTCTTTTGAGACATTGTTTAGAAGAACAGCGTACTTTGATTAAAGAAGGGAATTTTGTTTACTTACCGTAAATTCCTTTTCTTCTAGCTCCTATTGGGAGACCCAGACAATTGGGTGTATAGTTTCTGCCTCCGGAGGCCACACAAAGTATTACACTTTAAAAAGTGTAACCCCTCCCCTCTGCCTATACACCCTCCCGTGCATCACGGGCTCATCAGTTTTGGTGCCAAAGCAGGAAGGAGGAAACTTATAAGTTGGTCTAAGGTAAATTTAATCCGAAGGATGTTCGGAGAACTGAAACCATGAACCAAAAGAACAATTCAACATGAACAACATGTGTACACAAAGAACAACAGCCCGAAGGGAACAGGGGCGGGTGCTGGGTCTCCCAATAGGAGCTAGAAGAAAAGGAATTTACGGTAAGTAAACAAAATTCCCTTCTTTGTCGCTCCATTGGGAGACCCAGACAATTGGGATGTCCAAAAGCAATCCCTGGGTGGGTAAAAGAATACCTCGATAAAAAGAGCCGAAAACGGCCCCCTCTTATAGGTGGGCAACTGCCGCCTGAAGGAATCGCCTACCTAGGCTGGCATCTGCCGAAGCAGAGGCATGTACCTGATAGTTTTTCGTGAAAGTGTGCAGACTCGACCAGGTAGCCGCCTGACACACCTGCTGAGCCGTAGCCTGGTGTCGCAATGCCCAGGAAGCATCTACGGCTCTGGTAGAATGGGCTTACAGCCCTGCAGGAATTGGAAGCCCACAAGAACGGTAGGCTTGAAGAATCGGTTCCTTGATCCACGGAGCCAAGGTTGACTTGAAAACCTGAAATCCCTTACTCTGGCCCGCGACGAGGACAAAGAGCGCATCCGACCGGCGCCGGGGCGCCGTGCGAGAAATGTAGAGCCGGAGTGCTCTCACCAGATCTAATAAATGCAAATTCTTTTCACATTGGTGAACTGGATGAGGGCCCAAGGGTAAGAAGATATCCTGCTTGAGATGAAACGGGGATACCTTAGGGAGAAAGTCCGGGACCGGACGCAGAACCCCTTATCCTGGTGAAACACCAGTAAGGGGGCTCTGCATGATAGCGCTGCTAGCTCAGACACTCTCCTGAGTGATGTGACTGCCACTAGGAAGGCCACCTTCTGCGAAGGGCGAGATAGAGAGACCTCCCGCATCGGCTCGAAAGATGGCTTCTGAAGAGTCGTCAGCACCCTGTTAAGATCCCAGGGTGCGAACGGACGCTCGTAATATGGGACTATGTGGTCAACCCCCCTGCAGGAACGTGCGGACCTGCGGAAGCCTGGCTAGACGCTTTTGAAAAAACACGGAAGCGCCGATACTTGTCCCTTGAGAGAGCCGAGACAAGCCCTTGTCCATTCCGGATTGAAGTGAAAGAAAGAAGGAAAAGTGGACAAGGCAAACGGCCAGGGAGTAAAACCCTGATCAGAGCACCAGGATAAGAAGATCCTCCAAGTCCTGGGCTAAATCTCGGCGGACGTTGTTTCCTTGGCTGTCTCATGGTGGCGATGACATCTTGAGATAACCCTGATGATGCTAGGGGCCAGGGCTCAATGGCCACACCATCAGGATGAGGGCCGCAGTATTCAGATGGAAAAAAGGCCCTTGAGACAGCAAGTCTGGTCGGTCTGGGAGTGCCTACGGTTGACCCACCGTGAGGTGCCACAGATCCGGGTACCACGATCTCCTCGGCTAGTCTGGAGCGACGAGGATGGTGCGGCGGTAGTCTGACCTGATCTTGCGTAACCCTCTGGGCAGTAGAGCCAGAGGAGGAAATACATAAGTCGAAACTGCGACCAGTCCTGAACTAACATGCCTGCCGCCCGAGCTCTGTGATCCTTGGACCGAGCCATGAATGCCGGGACTTTGTTGTTGTGCCGAGACGCCATTAGATCGACGTCCGGTGTTCCCCAGCGGCAACAGATCTCTAGAAACACGTCCGGGTGAAGAGACCATTCCCCTGGTTCCATGCCCTGGCGACTGAGAAATCTGCTTCTCAGTTTTCTACGCCCGGGATGTGAACTGCGGAGGTGGCGGAGGCTGTGGCTTCCGCCCAAAGCAGAGTCCGCCGAACTTCTCGGAAGGCTTGACGACTGCGTGTGCCGCCCTGGTGGTTGATGTACGCAACTGCCGTGGCGTTGTTCGACTGACTTCGGATCTGCCTGCCTTCCAGCCACCGCTGGAACGCCTTTAGGGCTAGAGACACTGCCCTTATCTCCAGAACATTGATCTGAAGGGAAGACTCTGTCGGAGTCCAGGTTCCCTGAGTCCTGTGGCGGAGGAAGACCGCTCCCCACCCTGACAGACTCGCGTCCGTCGTGACCACAGCCCCGGCTGGGGCCGGAAAGATTTACAAGGGAAATAGAGGCGTTCTTGTTTAGGGACGTCGACCTCCTGTCCCATTTGCGGTGTCCGATAGAAGCGGACGCAGACGAATCTGCGCAAGGGAACTGCCTCCATTGCTGCCACCATCTTCCTTAGGAAGTGTGTGAGGCGCCTTAAGGGGTGTGACTGGGTCCGAAGGAGAGAGTGCACCCCTGTCTGTAGTGAGCGCTGTTTATGCAGCGGAAGCTTCACTATTGCTGAGAGAGTATGAAACTCCATCACGAGGCATGAGAGTGTAGGGCCGGCACCACTGTTGCCAAGACTTTTGTGAAGACTCGACCTGATGGCGAAACGCAAGAAGCGTTGATGCTCTGGTGCAATCGGCACATGGAGATAAGCATCCCTGATGTCGATTGATGCTAGGAAGTCTCCTTGGGCCATCGAGGCGATGACAAGCGGAGAGATTCCATCCGGAACCGTCAGGTTCTCTGTCTGTTGAGCAGTGTGAAGTCCAGAACGGGGCGGAGTGATCCGTCCTATCTTGGTACCACGAACAAGCTGGAGTAAAAACCGCGACTACGTTCTTGAAGGGGAACGGGGATCGCAACTCCTCCTGCCGTCGGAGTGTTCACCGCCTGAAAACGTGCATCGGCTCGCTCGGGGGGCGGAGATGCTCTGAAGAAGCGAGTCGGAGGACGAGAACTGAGCTCTATCCTGTAACCGTAAGACAGAATGTCTCATCCATCGGTCTTGGACATGTGGGGACCGCTCCCCTGACCTGGACCGCCATGCAGAAGAGGTTCTCTGGCTCTTCTGTGGCCTTTGGACGATGAGGATTGGGACCTAGCTGAGGATGCTGAGGTCTCTTTGGTTTGGGCTGGGTAAGCACGAGACCTTTCCTTTGGACTGCTCAATCGTTTCATCCAATTGTTCACCAAACAATCGGTCGCCAGAAAAAAACAAACCGGACAAGAGCTTCTTGGAAGCAGAATCTGCCTTCCATTCGCGTAGCCACATGGCCCTGCGGACTGCCACCGGAGTGGCGGATGCTACCGCTGTACGGCTAGCCGAGTCCAGGACAGCATGCACGGCGGAGGATGAAAATACCGACGCCTGAGACGTCAAAGACGCTAATTGCGGAGCAGAGTATGACCGCATTAATCTCAGACCGAGCAGCTGAGATAGCCTGGAGTGCCCACACTGCTGCAAAGGCTGGGGCAACGGACGCGCCTATGGCTTCATAGATGGATCTCATTAGGAGCTCTGCCTGTCCGTGGCATTCTTGAGCGTTGAACCGTCAGCCACTGCTACTACTGATCTAGCCGCCAGTCAAGAGACTGGAGGGGCACCTTGGGACACTGAGCCCAACCCTTAACAACGTTAGAGGGGAAGGGACAACGTGTGTTATAAGGCGTTTAGTAAAAACGCTTGTCCGGGAAAGCCCTGTGCTTCTGGACAGCATCTCTGAAGCCTTGAGAGCCACGTCCGGACAGAGTCCTGGGTTGCGACCTCCGCCTCGTCCTCTATAGAGTCCTCAAGCTGAGACCCTTGATGAAGTCGGGAAAGATTCTAAGCAAGGCCGCTTAGCCGGTCTGTGACTGCGGTTCGTGCCGGAGTCCACCACGTAATAACTAGAGGCCACCCAAGGAGCACGCTTCGTCGCAGACCGAGAGAGGCCTGGGGGCGATCCCGCAGTGCCCGGGGCCTGTGTAAGGGGCTGGTCTGGACTGCAAGCTCCTAGTATCTTAGCAGTCCATTTGTCCATAGCCTGAGCCATGGATAGTGAAAATGACTCAGAGTTTCTCAGCAAAAGCTGCAACTCTGTCCCTGCCGCCTGGACAGGGGACGCCGGCGGAGCTCAACCAGTGCCCCCGGCTCCGGCTGAGCGAGTGCCACATGGCCAGAGCAATGCTCACAGTGATCACTGAGGGATACATATGTATAGTCGAACTGTGAAAATGCATACAAACATTATATATCTATATATACAGTTCAGCACTCTAGGGGGCCCAGCACCGAGAAGAAGCCCCCTGGCGTACCGACCGCTCAAGCAGTGTGTGCTGCTTAAAAACATGGCTGTCGGCGTTTACAGTGGAGGGGGGAGCCGTGGGCGTAACCCCA
Source organism: Anomaloglossus baeobatrachus (assembly GCF_048569485.1). Lineage (NCBI taxonomy): Eukaryota > Metazoa > Chordata > Amphibia > Anura > Aromobatidae > Anomaloglossus > Anomaloglossus baeobatrachus. The sequence continues at coordinate 566,453,235 of NC_134354.1, read as the reverse complement.
AAAGTGCGGGAATCTGGTGCCCCGAGTAAAACGTGAGGGGGGCGGAGGACAGCCGAGTGTGCTCCAGCCCTCACTGTCGGCCTCAGACTGACCGTCCCGCCCTTCCCCCTGACTGGCAGGGCCGGGGGCGGGAGTTTAAGGCGCTAGGCCGCAAAAGCCGGGGGCTAGAGTTAAAAAACGCGGTCGGCAAGCAGGCGCGGTCGGCGCGGTAGTCTGTACTAACCCCGCAGGCGCTGCCAAGTCTGAGGCTAAGGTGCTCCCTACACCGTCCCCAAGGGGACACTGAGTACCTTGTCGGGGATCAGTGTCGTAGAGTGATTAGTGAGGGGGGCGGAGGACAGCCCAGTGTGCTCCGGCCCTCACTGTCGGCGTCAGCCCGACCGTCCCGCCCTTCCCCCTGACTGGCAGGTCCGGGGGTGGGAGTTTTAGGCACTAGGCCGCAAAAGCCGGGGGCTAAAGTTAAACACCGCGGCCGGCAGGCAGGCGCGGTCGGCGCGGTAGTCCCGTACCAACCCCGCAGTCGCTGCCAAATCTGAGGCCAAGGTTCCATGCACCGTCCCCAAGGGGACACCGAGTACCTGTGCGGGGATCTGTGCCGTAGAGTGCTTAGTGAGGGGGGCGGAGGACAGCCAAGTGTGCTCCAGCTCTCACTGTCGGCGTTAGACCGGCCGTCCCGCTCTTCCCCCTGACTGACAGGGCCGGGGGCGGGAGTGTAAGGCACTAGGCCGCAAAAGCCGGGGACTAAAGTTAAAACCGCGGCCGGCAAGCAGGCGCGGTCGGCGCGTTAGTCCCGGCGTCATACCAATCACCGCAGTCGCTGCAGCGTCTGAGGTCAAGGTGCTCTATGCACCGTCCCCAAGGGGACACAGAGTACCTGTAGATGCAGGGCCCTGTCCCTGATGATACTCCGTCTCCTGTCCGGCAGAATCCCACAGGGGCTGCGGAGGGAGGCCGGTCCCAGTGTCTGGATGACCGGATAGGATCCCACTTCCCCAGAGCCCCTAAGGGATGGGGAAGGAAAACGGCATGTGGCTCCGGCCTGTGTACCCGCAATGGGTACCTCAACCTTAACAACACCGCCGACTTAGTGGGGTGAGAAGGGAGCATGCCGGGGGCCCTGTTAGGGCCCTCTTTTCTTCCATCCGATATAATCAGCAGCTGCTGCTGACTAAAATGTGGAGCATTGTGTGAGTGTCAGCCTCCTTCAACACAAAGCATAAAAACTGATGAGCCCATGATGCACGGGAGGGTGTATAGGCAGAGGGGAGGGGTTACACTTTTTAAAGTGTAATACTTTGTGTGGCCTCCGGAGGCAGAAGCTATACACCCAATTGTCTGGGTCTCCCAATGGAGCGACAAAGAAAAGATGATTGGAGAGGGTAAAACTTATAAAGAAGTGGAGACAATGATCGGCTGCTCAGCTAAAATGATCTCCAACGCCTTAAAATGAAAAGCAAAAACAGAGAGACGTGGAGGAAAATGGAAGACGACCATTCCAATGGATGCAAGAATAGCCAGAATGGCAAAGGCTCAGTCAATGATCAGCTCCAGGATGATCAAAGGGTCTCCAGTTACCTGAGTACTGTGTCAATTAGAAGACACCGGTGTTAAGATAATCTATTAGTAAGAAGACCCTGCAAAGTCCCACTGTTAAAACAAAAAAAAAAAAAAACAAAAAAAAAAAAACACAACATACTGAAGCGGATACAATTTGCCAAAGAATACATCATCAACTGGCCTACGGAGAAATGGAGAAACATTTTGTAGACTGATGGACCCAAAAAGAACAATTTTGTTTACAAGTGCCACAGACAGTTCGTCAGACGACCCCACAAACTCCAAATCCAAGCCACAGTATACTCTGAAGACCGTGAAGCATGGTGGTGCAAGCATCGTGATATGGACAGGTTTCTCTTACTATGGTGCCAGGCTTATTTATTGCGTACCAGGGATCATGGACCAGTTTGCATATATCAAAATACTTGAAGATCTCATGTTGACAAATGACCCTAAACACACCAGTAAACAAGCAAAATCTTGATTCCAGGCCAACAAAATGGAGGTTATGGAGTGGCCAGCCCAATGCCCGGACCTTAATCCAATAGAACACTTGTGGGGTGACAAAAATGCAATCTCTGAGGCAAAGCCAACAAATGCAAATAAATTGTGGGATGTAGTCACTGCATCCTGGGCTGGAATACGAGTTAACGGGTGCCAGAAGTTGGTTGACTATGTAATATAGATGTGAAGCAGTTCTAAAAACCTGTGGTTATACAACTAAATATAAGGATCATGATTCACAAGAATGCAAAGTTCTCAATAAAAAAAAAAAGAGGACAGATTTTGAGTATGTAATGCAGACACGGTTATTCTTCTGAAAAGCCCAATGGTCATTTTTTGATATTTTCTTTAAACTAGTTAAAGCTTATACACATTTCCATTTCACTGCATGTTTTGATTTTGAAAGCAGTGTGCAATGTTCCCAATGCATGGAAATAAAAACGGTTAAAGATTTTGGGCTTAACTCATGTTTTTATACAAACTGCTATTATTTTGAACACAACTGTATGTAATCTGAGAACAATATAATGTAGACACAGAGACCCTGATAACAGTGATGTGTCATTTACTGGGCTGTATTTTGATGTTTCAATACTATCAGTGTTTTATCAGCAGGAGATTATCACTACAGAACTGGCTTTGTGCCTCCTAACCCAACCACGACCCAGTATTAGCAGCGCTCTGTCACCATACAACGTACAGAGAAAGCTGTGGTGTGGCAGGATTATACACACCTTAACAACTGAGCTCTGCTAGATCTACAACAGAAAAAATTGTGAACATCAACTTCTGCACCTAGTAAACTAAGATCACTGGAATCAGGGTCTCCGTCCCTGCTTCATGCTGCAGTCAGATTACAAACTAAAAACCTTCTGATAGATTTCACAATGTCCCCCTTTCCTTTATTGAGCTGTGCTCTGCTGTGATTAGCATATGTTCAGGTTCTCCGATATCAGTAGAACTCACAGAAGTCCAAGTTTACTAAAAGCATGTGCAAATCAGGGTCGAGCACGGCTAAGTAAGGTCAGAGTCACACATCCATGTTTCATGGTCCATATTCTGACTGCAATAAAAAAATATTTTTCAACAAAAGCAAATCACAAAATTAAATTTAAAAAAAAAAAAAAAAGGGGGACTATTAAAAAGGGACTAGGTCTTGAAGATTTCACTCCCCAAAATATTTATATAGACATGTACAGTAGCTCTTTCACAGACCATTCAAGCAGTACCTCCTGATTCACTGGCTACCCGTAGTCACACAGCTTAGAGGCTAAGGAACCATAAACCAAGCAGGAGAAGACTGTGCTGGACAGGGAATAGAGCTGGAGTGACAGAGGCTTTAGATCTACATTCTCATTTGCATATCAATTCAAATGATGATTTATCATTAATGGAGGTAGGGACTGGTCATGTAACAGTATTGCTGGAATTATCTTTGAAAGAGCTATATCTGCATAGAAATAGGTTGTGGTGTGAAGTCCTACTGACAGATTACCTTTAAAGCAATATTCGTGCCTGCGAAAACCCCCATTAGGGGATACCAAATATATCAACATTATTTGGGGTGTTGTAGTGATGGGTGGACTCGCAGATAGCCAGGACCGGCGGGTCTAGCGAGTTAAACCCCCACATGTTCCAGCCCAGAATTGGTCCAGGGCCGCTCATTACCTTCATTGCGTATGCACGGCTTTCCCCGCCCACTGTCGTCTGTGATTGGTTGCAGTCACAGGCGTCCTCACCCTGAGTTTCAGCATGTCACCTAACTACTTACATTCACAGATACCATGTGCGTCTATTGTGGTAAAAAAAATAAAATATTTGGCATAGGGTCCCACCCTATTACAATACCAGGCACAGATCTAACGCCTACGGCTACAAGCTGCAGCCCCCAGCCGTGCGCTTATCTTGTCTGTGTATCAAAATAAATGGAACATCACATGCAGGTTTTTTTTTTTTTTAATTAAATAATTTTAGAAAACCGGTGTGCGGTCACCCCAATTTTGATACCCAGCCATGATAAAGGTACGACAGCTTGGGGCTGGTATTCTCAGGCTGGAGAGACCCATGGTTATTGGGGGCCCGCCTAAATATAGCTGCCTGCAGCCACCCAGAATTGTCGCATCCATTAGATGAGATAATCCCGGAACTTTACCCGGCTCTTACCGATTACCCTGGTGAGCTGGCAATTGAGGTAATAAGGGGTTAAAGCGTAGCTCACAGCTGCCACTAAGCCCTAGATTAGTATTGGGAGGTGTTTGAGACCCCACCCATTACTAATCTGTAAGTGAAAGTAAAAACACAAACACCAGAAAAATCCTGTATTTGAAACAAAAGATAAAATAGCACCCTCTTTCACCATTTTATTAACCCCGAACACACCCCTTTAGGTTTAACGTAATTGAAACTAGGTCCCACGACGATTTCAGCTCTGTTACATTACTGAAGGCACAGCGCATGATTATGGTACATGACTGCACGCTGCAGAATTCAGGCATAGACTGAGCAGTGATCAGCAATGACGTCACTCAGGTAAGTTGCGAGCACAGTTGGAGGTTCCCACGGCCCTCCACCTTTGACTGCAGCTAACCTGACCTCAGGTGATCTCAAGGTCAGCGACCTCACCTCAGGTGAAGTCACTGAGTTTAATGAAGTCACCTGCAGTTACAAGTGGAGGGCCGTGGTTACCTCCAGCTGTGCCCGCATCTTACCTGACTGACGTCACCGCTGACTCTCTGCCTGAAGTTCGCAGCTGGTGGTCATGTACCAGATAAACGCACGGCTGTGGCCTCCAGCCTGTAGGCTTTATCTGTGCTGGGTATCATAATATGGGGGACCATATGGCAAATTTTTTATTTATATATTTTTATACCATGATAGACGCACACAGCGTCTGTGATTGGAAGCAGTCAGACAAGCTGCCACTCAGGGTGGGAGCGCGTCTGACTGCAACCAATCACAGACCGATACCAGTGGGAGGGGAAAGCGGTGCATACGCAATTAAGGTAATGAACGGCAGCGGAAGTGAATGAGAGGCCGAGGGAGCAGTTGGAGCCGCACTGAACCCCAGTAAGTACAGCACGCTTGCACCTTTGCCACTATCCCTTTTACCACCATTTTTAACAACCAGATTCAGGTCTCCATAGACTTATATGTGGATCGGTGTCCAGCCAGATATCCGGGATCCATTCCGGGCAGGAACTGGATATTTTTTTTAATCCAGTTAGGTCCGCCGGTCCAGTTTATCTGCCCATTGCTACTTATGGCTGTTCTACATATATATTGTAGATGCCATGATGCCAATGTGAAAAAATTCAGTCTTTAACATCTGCAGTTAAAGCTAAAACTTATGATTAATTTTATGGATCATGTTTCCCAAATAATATTGTGCTAGAAAATTAATACAAGGGTGTATGTCATCTTACCTATACAAATATATTATTACCTTTGAAGTCGCATAAGAAGCTGTGATACCATGGAGTCTGAGATGCCAGGGCAGGCCTCCTCGGCTAGGTATATTGCCTCTCGAAGTTCCTCTATAGATCCTACATTGCCACCACTGGCTTGGCTTCTCTCTTTTAACTGACACAAAATGGTACATAAATAATGCAATTCTACAACACATTGTTTCTGTGAAGCAATTTGGCAGCGTAGGATGCACACCATATTCAATATGTATGCCTATTATTCAGTTAACTAGCACTAACAAAAAGGAAGGACTGTCCTCAACATCAGTTTTACAACTACAGTATATACATTTATTACATATCTTATGGACAGGACTAAGGGGTATACTTGTCTATGTTTGTCAGGTGTATTCATAAAGCATGGTGCTGTACCCCAATATGCTACCAATTTCATACATGGCATACTGAAATGTATTATGAGGATGATTATTAAGGCTAAGTTCACACAGGGCATCTTTGCCGTGTTTTTGAGGTCACAAAGATGCACCAAATGCATGTATTTCCTTCTCCCAGCAAAGCCTATGAGATTTCTATTTTGCTGTCCATACTATGCATTTTTTATTGGCTGCATCTTGGCTGCGTTTTTGAAGATGCAGCATGTCAATTCTTTTTGCGTTTTTACAGCATTTTTGAGCCCTCCAGTCAATAGATTTGACTTAAAAAACGCAATGGGCAAAACGCGGTAGAAACACGTCAAAAACACGGTAAAGACACATTGTGTTTTTGGTGTGTTTTTGTCGCAGTACATTTTTGGTGCACTTTAAAATGCACTGACAAAACTGGTGCTGCGTGTGAACATAGCCGTAGATCAAAACTAAGTCCAAGCCCTTAATATTCCACATGAAGATGGGTGTGATACGGACACAGATTCTGGTGTTCAATGACTGGAATAGGCGTTATCCTTCAGTTTGTTAATGGAGTTACACCTCAGCCATTTGCAGGTAATGACTGTCTCTCATAGGTATCTATGGCTTTAATATCTTTGGTTTGTACATAAGAAGGGCCTGCTTCAACATATAAAGTAAGGCCTGCTTTTGTTATTTTGCTGGACATGTACAGTAACGGATACTTTCAGTCAATACCATTGGGAACATCAAAATCTAGTTTCTACATTAAAAAAAACACAACCAAAAAAAACCCAAAACATGTATGTAACAACAACGTTTTCTGGAGAATGGTCTCATGGGAAAGAACAAAAAAAAAAATAAAAAATCCCGCTCAAAGAATGAAAAAAGTTGCTTCATGCATAAGGTATTACACGGAGACAAGATGTGCGCATGTGCAATATTTAGCGCCCTTTATTACATTCCATATGTCAATGTAGGTTACATCTATCAGAATAGATTAAAAAAAATAAACTGCATACCTCAGCAAATAACGGTGACATTATCGTTGATAAGCACTGAGATAATGGTCTTTTTTGGATATCTTTAGCCTTGAGGAATAAACAAAACAAGAAAAGAAACATTTTGGTAAGTACTAGTAATACGATAAAAGTAAAGATTTTTTTCAAACAATAATTGGAGTCATGATCGCTTCTATTACAGAAGTGCATAATTAGAAATTATTCAATTTAATGAAGTGTGAATAATATAACCTGTGAGGCTGCAAGGCTAATAATCATTTTTACTATAGTATCTAGAGATCACAGGAGGATTATACGTTTTGCCTTTATCTCTTTGTAGATATATCATAATAGGTATGAAAAAAATCATCTTTCACTCAATGGAGGGTGCTCAGCATGCCTCATTTTTACTGTTCGAATCTAAAACCCATCTCATTCTCATGACATAAAATGAGAGATCTTTTTTGATCTTGGTATTTTTTTTTTAAAATTACATTGGTAAGTACAAAAGGTATTTAATAGAATTAAAGTTAATATGTTGGGAGAAAATAACCAAATTTAAAATTTACTCTACCCTAATTAATTATTATTTAACAACCTTCAGCTCGATCTCGAGCCATGATGACTTGGTGGGTGAACTGTAGGAAGATTGATCTTGTGCAAGCCTAGTCCACCAGGTTTCCTAGATTTGTCCACAGCCATCTTCATTGTATCAAGCCATCGGGTTGCTGGTCTTACTCGTCTTATTCCTTCTATTCATCCGACCATGATGTCCTTCTCCAGTGATTGCTCTGGTGTCAAAAGTAGGCAAATCATATCTTGAGGATCCTTGTTTTGAGTAACAAGTCTGACTTGATTTGTTCCAAAATTGATTTGTTGGTTCTTCTTGCCATTCATGGTATTGATAACATCCTTCTCCAGCACCACATTTAGAAGACGTTGATTATTCTTCTGCCTTGTTCCTTTATCATCCAGAATTCGCCTCCATATGCTATTACAGTACGGAAAAGACTAGACTATGTAGGAGCAGTGTCTTCGTCACCAGTAAAATGTTCCTTGATTGAACACCTTGTCCAGTAACTTCATTGTAGATTTTACCATAGCCATTCTCCTATTGACTTCTGGTATTGTTGCTGCATCAAATGATCATTGATCTGAGTAGGTTGAAGTCCTTTAAAACTTCTAGTTCGTCACGGTCCATCTCAAAGGTGTCCCGGTCGTACCTGCAGTAGTCAATATCTCAGTCTTCTTTGTATTGAGTAGGAGTACCATGTTCAAGCTTTCCATCTTGCCACACTGAGCAGTCCTTCATTCCATTTATGCTTGTTGCGATCAATGTTGGATTGTCTGTGTATTTAAAACTGTTAATGACTCATCCAGCAATTTTGAGTATTTCTTTTCGGTAAGTCCAGCTTTCCTTATAATAGCTTCCGTTTGGACTGTGGCTTGTTGGGTGATGTAAAGGTTCCTAATGAGGCTTATCAGATGGATCGGCAAACACTTATTCTCCATGGTATTGCAAAGTTTCTTGTGATCAACACAGTCAAAGGCTTTGCTATAGTCAAAACAAAAATAGAGCGCCTTGTATTGTTTGGCCTTTTCCATCATCGATCTAATGTTAGAAATTACATTTATTGTTCCTCTGCCTTTTCTGAATGCTGCTTGTTCCTCTAGCAGCTCTTAGTCAAAGTAAGGCTGTAGTCATAAATGTATTCTTCAGCTGGAACAGGGAGTGAATGAAAGAAGGGGGAATGTTAAAAATGTTTGAGAAGCTATGGTCTCCTTGGCTGCAATGCGAGTAGGACGAGTGATGGACCAGTAAACTGGTTTGGGACCGGGATAGCCGTCAGAGACCTCTGATGTGTTTGTTTTGTTTTATTTGTGTTACTAGTAGTTCCTCCTGCACATCGGGGTGAACAGGATGGTTGCTATACTGCAGTTGGAGGGTATTCTAAGTGTGTACTAAATGGGATGTAGTGTCGAGGAGGAGTGTTGCTGCCGGGGAAGGGGGCGGGAGGGGGAGTTAAAGGGGTAATAGATATGATAAACTTAATTTGGCTGCAGATTTGTTATTCTGTTGTATGTATTCTGTTTTAATAAAAAAGTATCTGATTTTAAAAAAAAAAAAAAGGCTGTAGTCATGTTTGTGGCATCTTCAGTAGCATTTTTCTGGCATGAGTTTTGAGTGGAATAGTCTGATAGTTTCCACAGTCAGTAGCATATGCTCTCCCTTCTTCGGAATAGGAATTAACACCAATCTTGTCCAGTGCTTGAGCCATTTACCAGTTGTCTATATCCATTGATACAGACGTGTGATGATAGCAACTGCTGCTTCAGAAGACTTTATTAGCTCTATTGGAATACTAGCGCAACCAGGTGCTTTGTTTTTTGACAGATTTATTTTAGCAACGACTTTGTCCTTCAAGATGTTCGGTTAGCTATCATTTCCAGTCTCAATTTCTTCTCGTATTACAGAGTCGTCCTTATAGGAGGTGCTCCACGTATTCTTTCCATCTCTCAAAGTTTTGTTCTGGGTCAGTTAGTTTATTCTCGTTGGAATCTCTTTACCTCTTCACGACACATATCGTACTGGGTACATCATGGACTGTGGCAGGGTAATCACCTGCAGCTGCGGTGGGCAGCTGATGAGATCCCCGCATTTGAACAGCTTGATATGTGTGCTTTTCAGGCACGAGCGGATCGGTGATCCACCCACTCCTGTTAACCACTTAGATCATGCTGTCAAAATGCGACGGCGCGATGTAAATGCTGGCCACAGTAAGCGCTCACTCACCCGCAGCCATCGGAAGCGACTGCACATGACACCCTCTTTAGCGCATGTGCAGCACAACCTGATAGAAAATGTAAAAAAAAAAAATATCTCAGACGGTGCTTTTTTCTGCGGGACGCCATGGACGGCAGAGAAATCATCCACGGTTTTACTGGCAACCCAGCTTGCGGGCCGATGATGTGGCGGGCCAGTTTTGGCCTGTGGGCCTTGAGTTTGACACACCTGCATGATTTGGTTGAAAACTAATGTTTGGGCAAATGGCGAAGCTTGGAAAACCAACAGCGCCATTTAATTTTTGGAACACAGATTTGGACACCAATGCATTTGAACTGACACTGACATAACGAACCTCATTTTCTGCTAATTCCTTAAGTTGTGCTGCACCATTTTTCATCTTCTTTAGATCTGCCTCCTCCATTGTAAAGTACCAGGGCCCTTTATCAGTTCCACCTGACGCTTGCCCTTCATCTTCCCTAAAGAATAAAGCAGGATTTAGCACTAAAAATATAAACAACATATATATAATGTTCCACATTTTGAATGACTAAAAAGGCACAGGCGAAGGTGAATGACTACATGACACATTTCCAAAACATAGAAAGGTACAAGCTATTACAGTCACAACAGACTGCGTAGAGAGGTCATTCCCAATAACGTACCCATCTGAATCCGAGCTGGAAGCCTCATGACCTTGTTCCAACTTCCATCTCTTGTACCTATCGATTAGATCTGTTAAATAGGAAGTCTTTTTGGCATTACGTACAATAAATTTGTGCTTCAGAAGTTCCTTAGCTGTAGGTCTCTGAAGAAAAAAAAAACAAACCAAAAACAATGAGTGAAAGCAGACTTATTATGTTTACCATTTGGAAAGGAAGGAGACCACGTTTTCTATAATGTTGTTGTGCCATAATGGTTTGCTTCCTAGTAATTACACCGCGTCACTTTCTGTTCAAAATGTAGTTGAACAAGATGACAACTACAAGTATCTGGCTGCAACGGTCACGTGCGCTGTAATTGTGACGTCAACGCTGCAGCTTGTCAACAAGCACCGGAAGACACAACAGAGAGGAAGCGCTGGAACTACAGGAAGCAAGTAAATCCGCGTTTCCTAACTTTACACTGAAAAAGCCTTGTGGAAATAAAAAATGTAAACGCCGAAAACCCTTTATGAAAAACGTATTTTAGCTATAAAAAAAAAAAAAGTTTCTTACTCAAACATCACAAATAAAAATGTTATAGTTGCACAATATTGCTCAAAATCGCGAGTAGAACAAGAATGCCGAGCAGATTTCCTGTTCTAGGGCAGGACAATGAGGATGGTTACATCAGTTTTTTTGCTCTGTGTGTGGTCTGTAATTTTTTTTTTATCCATTATAATGAATGGGCCCTTCCACATGTCCTTACGTGCTGGACTGATTACAAAGAAGATGAAGACGAGTCCTGCGTTTATCCGTGGTACAGGTAAAACTTACCAATGCAAGTCAGACTCCATGGAAGAAAAAAAAAAAAAAAAAATTAAGAGCCGAAGTATTTCATGGGCGATCTGTATGTTACAGTTTACTTTGTAGAAGACACATGGACCAAAAATGAGTGCAGAACGGAGAAAGACATTCCCAGGCAAATATGTTACTGGCCAATTAGATATTCTTGAAATACCGGTAGTAATATGCACAATCACAAAAGGGACACAAGCATCAGATTTAATCCGTGTGGACGTCTAAGGCTACGTTCTCACGATCAGCGTTTGTTCAGTTTTTTAAGCCACAGAATTTCTGCATCGTCTCCGCACCTGAGTTTACTTGCGTTTTTTTTATTGCATTTTTTTGTGTTTTGATGCTTTTTGTGTGTTTGTTGTGTCTTTTTTTTTTTTTAGAAAAAAAATAAGAAGAACACGTTTTTGTAACTTACTGGTACGGACATTCTTAGATGCAGATTACGTGCAGTTTTGATGCTTTTCTGCTGAGGAAATTAACTAAAAGCACATTTGGATTTTTATCTGCAGAGATTGACATGCTGTGGATTGGAAAAACGCTCCACAGGTCAGTTTATGCAGTGCAAAAAAGAAGCACAGTGGACAGGAGATTTCTATAAATCCCATCCACTGTGCTTGTACTGTAAACGCTGCATTTTTGTGTCATCGAAAATACTCAGCATCAAAAAACGCAAGTAACACTCATCGTGGGCATGTAGCCTTATAATAAAGATTAGGCTTTCCATACTTACAAAGCTGGGCTCTTTGTTAAGGCAGGCTTCAACAAATTCTTTGAGGAGTTTGCTGTAGTTTCCTTCAAGTGTGGGTGCGTTGCTTTTAGGAATGTGGAAAAGCACTTTCATAGGATGCAATTCAGAATGAGGGGGCTCCCCTTTAGCAAGTTCTATAGCTGTAATGCCTAATGACCAAATATCCGCCTAAGGAAAAAAGATAAAACAAATGTAAATCTATTACAAGCTTCATGTGAAAAATGCAAAAACAGTTTTTGACAAAAAAAACCCCAAAAAAACAAACAAAAACACACGGTCATTGATATTGATATTTGGAGTGTAAGAAGACTACACTAAGGCCTAAGACACATGGCATGAAAATCAGAGCGAGTGGAATGCGATAAAACACCGCATTCCACTCGGACCAATTCTAGCCTATGTGTCAGCGCACATGAGCGATTATTTTCTCAGCCCTAATCAGACTGAGAAAGCAAATCGCAGCATGCTGCGACTAATGCGATCCTGGTTTCTCTCACACCCATTCAAGTCTATGGGGCGAGAGGAAAAAAAAAAAAAAAAAAAAAAAATTTCGCACTGCACTCGCGGTACACCGGTGTACCGCGAGTGCAGTGCGAGAATGGCAATAGTCGGCTACGGAGGAGACAGGGAGATAAATCCCTCCCTCCCCTCCGCAGCGCCGGTCCGATCGGACCTCAGTTGCAGTGACACTCGCATGACACTCGGCTCCTGCTGTGCTGCCAGCGTAAGCCGAGTGTCATGCGAGGATCACAGTAGTGCCCCGTGTGGCCCCAGCCTTACGCTTGGGCAGACCATTTCATTATTTTCAGTAAGTTTATACTGCAAATTGTGTTGATGTTGAACATTGTTTAATACGACCATCATGTTAGCATTCACTAGATCGGTTCATGGGACATTACTGGATACTGAAATGTACTTTACAAGAACTAATAATGCCATCTACACAGGAATATAGTATAGCCTTTTCTCCGCCTGGCTGAACTCGCTGCTGTCTTTTGGACTTTTCCCATACATAAATTTGTATGAGTAAAACACTTCAATACTGAATATTGCTAAATACAACTTATTAATCAAAATGTGCCAGAACTCTGGTTTTAAAGCGGTTGGCCCCAAAAACGTATTATTGAAAGGCTAAAAGAGCATGTTACATGCAGCATATCTGCAGCATACAGCTATTAAACTTGGCGTACAGTTTTGCACATATATCTGCGTCAGAGGTGATGCCCACTGCTGTCTTTCCGGTGGCTTTTCTTTTCTGTCACTGCTGATAAAGTAATTGATACGGTGTTACAAGAGGCTGTTGATAAGTCTTTGGCTTTGTGATTTTTTTTTGTTTCTATGATAATGAATGTTTTATGACATGAAAGTCTTGTGTATAATGTAGGTTTTCAATTTTGTGTTTGTCGCTTATGGCAACAATGTTCTACGCACGTGGGAAAACAAAATGGCGGAGTCTAATGCGATATTCACAGCAACTGAGAGCAGAGGAGTGATAAAATTCTTATTTCTGCAAGGAAAGTCCGCAAAGAATATTCATGGTGATATGTCGCAGACAATGGGGGATCAGTGGCCTTTATATTCCACATTTAAGAACTGGCCACTTCAGCACCAATGATTAGGAACGTCCTGGACAACCAAGAGTGGTTGTTGTTGTTCCGGAGATAGTGAATGCGGTGCACAACCTCATATTGGAGAATCGATGAATTTCAATAGCAGACATCATGGGGATCTCCCGTCAATGTGTTTGTTTCCCCAAATGTTTGACAACAGATCAGAGAAGCATGCGAGTGAAAACTTCCCGGTCCATTTGTCAGCGTTTCTGGAATGATAAAAACTTCCTGGATCGACTGGTTTAGACCTGGATTTATTTGTATGACCCTAAAAACAAGGAGCAGTCAAAAGAGTGGAGGCACAGTAGTTCTCGTCATCCAAAGAAGTTCAAGGTGCAAAAATCAGCCACTAAGGTGATGGCATCTGTGATAAGTGGGATAAGGAGGGCGTGCTGCTAGTGGACTACCTTCAAAAGGGTTCCACCATCAATGCAAGGTATTACATTGACCTTTTGGACCAATTCAATGCAGCTCTGAAGGCCAAAAGGGGCAGCAAGCTGTCCATAGGAATCTTATTCCTGCAAGACAACGCCTCCGCTCACACTGCACAAGCGGCAACGTCAAAACTGGTAGTGCTGGGCTTCCAGCTGGTTGACCACCCACCTTATTCACCAGATCTAGCTCCCTCTGACTATCATCTATTTCCAAACCTGAAGAAACACCTCAAGGGTACAAAATTTCACACCATTCCTGTGATGCCATGACTGCTATGGATGCCTGGTTTGAGGCACAATCGAAATTCTTCTTTTTGCTAGGCTTACAGAACTTGGAATACCGATGTAAGAAGTGTGTTGACATCAGTGGAGAGTTTGTGGAATAAATGTAAAGTTTCATCATCCAATCTCGTTTCTTTCTGGGTAAAGCCAAAGACTTTTCTCCTCCCTTACACAAGAGGCTGCTGATATGTGCACTAATTGTAATAAGCAAGTACTACTGAGATCAAGGAGAATGTAGACAGAAGGAAAAAGGAATCAAAGTAGCAAGAGTATACACGATGAGGGTGCACGTCTCCAGACACTAAGCACCGGTCAAAAAATAGACTTCTAGCCTTGGACAGTTCTGCAGCAAAAATGTCAAAAAAGCCCAGCGTTTTTCAGTGTACGTAGAGTAAAATGTTGCCCAATCTATGGGCTAATAAGTTCCATTTTTGTCTTGGAATTTTTGTCTGGGACTATATATTGTGACCAGACAGATGGGATATTAACTATTCATAAAGGGGATGGCTGTGACTTAGAGGGGACAACTTTGTCTAGATGTTAGGGGAAGAAATGAAGAGTAGAGCTTTGGCAACTGGACAGTGGAGCTGGAAATACCCACCCGCAATATAGACCTGGTTACACAAGACAAGTTGAAAAGACCAAAGCAGCAAATATATGAATAAAACAGGCTAAACTGGGTGAACCTACATTGGAGATTGGAGTAATTTTATGAATTATTGTAACCATATCAATATAGAACCCCAGAGATTTTTCTAAAATAACCCCTCAAAATTAAGCCAGAATTCTGACACAATATAGGGCATATGTACTGTACATTTTAGACACATTTTGTTCCTCATCCAACAAAGGATGTGCCTTAGTGGGAAAAAAGACATGGCTCAAGATATGGCACTCTGCAACAAAATTTGCAGCATAAAAGTTGGTGTAAAGTAATACAATTTAAGGAAACTTGCAACTCTATTAATGCTGCCTAAACCAGGTGCAGCATACATCAGAGCCTGACTGCAAGACTGCGCTGGAGTGTTTCAGAAAAAAACCCATCAATTGAAAAGCCAGCCAATAACCAAAAGGGAGAGATGAGGCTAGTCTGATGCCTCCCCTGGCCGGCTTCTCCACACACCACAGGAGTTGATTGACAGGATTGTATCTATGATGCCCACATGAAGGAGATCTGCCAATCAACATGAATGATGAAAAAGGCTGGGAATAGACCTGGACTAGTCACATGTCACTAGTCACTAGTCCTGTGGTCAAATACTGGCTTTTCAAACATGCAGCTAGGCCCTGTTGCATGCTGATCGTGATAGGTCCCTATAAAAGAGGTGGCATAAAATTACACGTAGGTGCCTAAAGATGCTCCAAATCTTGAGCCAGTGATACAATTAGACTACATGTACAAAATGTAAGCTGTCTAAATTCAATACAGTATTTAAGGGGTTGTCCACTACTCAAACAACCCCTTCTCAATCTGTACGTGTCACCCTTTTTAAAATGCTTATTTTCACCTTTGGCGCTGTCGCAGCGGTGTTGGCACCATCTATCCTGGGATCGCGTAAGGCTATATGCGAACACTGTTTTTTGTCGCGTTTTTTGGTGCAGTTTTGTTGTCAGAACTTTCTCAGTATTGACTTCCCAGCAAAGTCGAGAAGTCAGATTTGCTATGCGCACGTTGCAGTTTGTCAGCAATTTTTTTAAAAAAATTTGTGACAAAAAAAGAAGCAGCATGTTCATTCTTCTTGTGTTTTTATCAACTTTTGTCACCCATTGTCAACAAAAATGCAGCTCACGAACTTAGCTCCAGAATGACAAAATCAATGCTGGAGTGATTTTGACATGTCAGTCTCTCTCTCTCTAAGCATTTCACACTCCCCGGATCACCGGAGCAACGTGGCTGTCAAACTGCTTCCGCGGCCCCTCCTTCTTCCCGACCCGCTCATTAGCCTCATTACATATTCACTGCACTCGCTCATTTGGCTCATTCATATTCGCTGCTTCCCCAGTCTGTGATTGGTTGCAGTCATACACGCCCCCATGCTGAGTGATAGCTGTCTGACTGCAACCAATCACAGCCACCAATTCGCGGGTCTATATCATACAGTACAATAATTAAAAAAAAAAAAAAACTGAGTGCAGCCCCCCCCTGCCCCCACCAATTTTGATACCCAGCCAAGATAAAGCCTCACAGCCTAGGGATGATATTCTAAGGCCAAAAGATCAGCCAACAGCCGCCCGATATTGCCGCATCCTTTTGATGCGACAGTCCAGGGACTTTACCCGGCTAAACCAGATTACCCTGGTGCGGTGGCAAATCGGAGTAGTAAGGAGTTAATGGTAGCCCATAGCTGCCAACAAGTCCTAGATTAGTCATGGCAGGCATCTATGAGAAACCCCTCATTACTAATGACATCCCTCATCTGAGTGATGTCACTGCTAATCACACGCCTCGCTTCAGGTCACGGCCTGAACCTCACAGTGATGAACTCGTGACGTCACTGCCGCGACACACGCCGTACTGTGGTGCCCGCAGCTGTGACGTCAGGGGTTCACCAGAGTTCATTCTGATGATGCGGCTCTGTCTACACTCACAGCTGGCAGTCGTGTTCTGACGTTCGCTGTGGCAGGATAGGGATGTAGCAGAGCTGAATCGTCGTGAGACCTCGTGTGGATTATGTTGAACCTGCAGAGGTGTTTGAGGCTAATAAAATGGTGAAAGAGGGGGCTTTTTGTATTTTATTCCAAAAAAAGGATTTTTAGTGTTTGTGTGTTTATTTACTTTCACATTAGTTATGGGGCGCAGTCTCAGATGACTGCTATCGCTAATCTAGGACTTAGTGGCAGCTATTAACTCCTTATTACCCCGATTGCCACCGCACCAGGGAAAATCGGGAAGAGCTGGGTCCTATGAATGCACCTGTGGGTTGCTATTGTAAGCTGGAAAATAACTAAATAACGATAGCCCTTCCCACCCTAATAATATCAGCCCCTAGTTGTCTGCTGTACCTTGGCTGGTTTTCATAACCAGCCAAGGTCCAGCAGACAACTGAGGGTTGCAGCCTGCAGCTGCTGCGGCTCCTGTGCTGGATATGAAAAATAGGGGGGACCCCATGTCATTTTTTTACCCACAAACAAAAAAAAAAAAAAAACAAACAAAGAAAAACAAAAAAACAAACAGCTGTCCAAGCTAAATATCCCTCCATCAAGCGATTCTATATATGTTCTTTCTATCCACCCATCTATTTTTCCCATCTATTCTAGCCATCTACAGTGCCTTGCGAAAGTATTCGGCCCCCTTGAATTTTTCAACCTTTTCCCAGATTTCAGGCTTCAAACAAAAAGATTAAAATTTTAATGTTATGGTGAAGAAATCAACAACAGGTGGGACACAATTGTGAAGGTGAATAAAATTTATTGCTTATTTTAAACTTTTATAAAAAAATAATAAACTGAAAATTGGGGCGTGCAATATCATTCGTCCCCTTTAAGTTAATACTCTGTAGCGCCACCTTTTGCTGCGATTACAGCTGTAAGTCGCTTTGGGTATGTGTCTATCAGTTTTGCACATCGAGAGACTGAAATTCTTGCCCATTCTTCCTTTGCAAACAGCTAGAGCTGAGTGAGGTTGGATGGAGAGAGTTTGTGAACAGCAGTTTTCAGCTCTTTCCACAGATTCTCGATTGGATTCAGATCTGGACTTTGACTTGGCCATTCTAACACCTGGATACGTTTGTGAATCATTCCATTGTAGATTTTGCTTTATGTTTTGGATCATTGTCTTGTTGGAAGACAAATCTCCATCCCAGTCTCAGGTCTTTTGCAGACTCCAACAGGTTTTCTTCAAGAATGGTCCTGTATTTCGCTCCATCCATCTTCCCTGTCCCTGCTGAAGAAAAGCAGGCCCAAACCATGATGCTGCCACCACCATGTTTGACAGTTGGGATAGTGTGTCCAGGGTGATGAGCTGTGTTGCTTTTATGCCAAACATATCGTTAGGCATTGTGCCCAAATAGTTCAATTTTCGTTTCATTTTACCAGAGCACCTTCTTCCACTTGTTTGTTGTGTCTCCCAGGTGGCTTGTGTTGCCACCTGGGAGACAATTTAAACAATGCTTTTTATGGATATCTTTGAGAAATGGCTTTCTTTTTGCCACTCTTCCATAAAGGCCAGATTTGTGCAGTGTATGACTGATTGTAGTCCTATGGACAGACTCTCCCACCTCAGCTGTAGATATCTGCAGTTCATCCAGAGCGATCATGGGCCTCTTGGCTGAATCTCTGATCAGTCTTCTCCTTGTTTTAGATGAAATTTTTGAGGGACGGCCAAGTCTTGGTAGATTTGCAGTGGTATGATACTCCTTCCATTTCAATATGATCGCTTGCACAGCGCTTCTTGGAATGTTTAAAGTTGTGGAAATCTTTTTGTAACCAAATCCAGCTTTAAACTTCACCACAACAGTATCACAGACCTGCCTGTTGTGTTCCTTGGTCTTCATGATGCTCTCTGTGCTTTAAACAGAAAACTGAGACTATCACAGAGCAGGTGCATTTATACGGAGACTTGATTACACACAGGTGGTGTATATTTATCATCATCAGTCATTTAGGACAACATTGGATCATTCAGAGATCCTCAATGAACTTCTGGAGTGAGTTTGCAGCACTGAAAGTTAATGGGCTGAATAATATTGCACGTCAAAAAAGTTTAAAATAAACAAAAAATTTCATTCAACTTTTTCAATTGTGTCCAACTTGTTTGACTCTTCACCATAAAATTAAAATTTTTATCTTTATGTTTGAAGCCTGAAATGTGGGAAAAGGTTAAAAAAATTCAAGGGGGCCGAATACTTTCGCAAGGCACTGTATCTATCAATTATCCTATCATATTTTGTTTCTCCTTTAAAAAAAAAAAAAAAAAGAACGCATTATCAAAAACGCATCAAAAGTGCACTAAACACGCCTACATTACAAGGTTTTTTTTTTTTTTAAACATTTCCAGGCTCTGTGACAAGGTGCAGTTTTGGTTGCAGTTTGTGTGCAGAAAAAACTGCAGTGTGCACATATAACCTAAGGCTATGTGCGCACGTTGCATACTGTCCCTGCAGAAATTTCTGCACCGATTTGAACAGCGCATGTGCGCTTCAAATCGCTGCAGAAACAAAAGCCGGTTTCATGCGCTCTGCATGTAACCCCTCCCATAGACAGAGCGGGGGCTGCATGCAGAGCGCAGGAAAGAAGAAGTGACATTTCACTTCTTAAAACGCGCGCTTCGGGCAGAGCGATGCGCTCAAATACGCCACGTGCGCACGTCTCCTGCATAATCTTCATAGATTATGCAGGGGACGCAGGACGCATGCAGTTACGCTGCGGTGCAGATCGCAGCGCAACTGGATGCAATTACGCAACGTGCGCACATAGCCCAACAGTCTTACGTCACGTGATCCCTGCAGCCAATCAGCGGTCACTTCACTCTCCCCGTATGTGGGCAAATCGTACACATCCGGAGGAGTGAACGTTGCTGCAGAGATCGTATGGATCAACCCTGTCATATGATCCTGGGAGAGACAATGCCAACACAGCTGGAACAGAATCAGCACTGAAGGAGAGTATAGATGATATTTTAAAAGGGGGAACATACGGACTGAGAAAGGCCAACCCCTTTAATAAATATACCCCAGTGTGTATAGGAAGGTCATTTACTTCTTGCCATTTTAGAAAAACAAAAATATTTCTCAAAAAGATAACTAAGGATCTCCGTGCTGTAAGACATTGCACCCTTTAAGCCATCAGGTTTCCACAAATAAAAAAGCAAGATTGGAGTTATTGGGCTAAAAAAGTCTGGCACACAAATCGATGTCAAAGAGGATCATATCATATCAATATTCTATATAATTACATTTTTGTGTACTCACCGTAAAAATGTCTTCCTTGGAGCCTTTCATTGGGGGACACAGACAGTGGGTAGTATGATGTCTCCAGGGAGGCGGGACACTAGATTTGCAAAAGTGTCAGCTCCTCCCCCCACAGCATATATCCTAGCTAGGCAGGAAACTAGCTCAGTTTGGTGTAAAAGCAGTAGGAGGACAACCAAAACCACAAGGGTGGGAGCTGTGTCCCCCAATGAAAGGCTCCAAGGAAGACATTTTACGGTGAGTACACAAAAATGTCATTTCCTTTCTCGCCTTTTCATTGGGGGACACAGACAGTGGCATGTCCCAAAGCAGTCCCTGGGTGGGAGCTGAACTATTAACAGTGTATAACATCAGACTAAGAGCTGACTAACAACTGCAGTGAACATATATCAAAACACTGTCAAAAAACCGAGTAGTGGCCACTTATAAATGGGCCACTGCCGCCTGAAGGACTTGTCTTCCAAGAGCAGCATCCGCGGAAGCATGCGTATGCACCCTGTAGAATTTTGTAAACGTGTGCACACTGGACCAGGTAGCGGCCTTGCAAAGTTGGGCCGCCGAAGCCTGATGGCGGATAGCCCAGGAAGCACCCACTGCTTGCGTAGAGTGGGCCCGCACAGATTGAGGAGTAACAACACCTCGTGTTTTGTAAGCCTCACAGATGGCAGTCCTAATCCATCGAGAAATCGTAGATTTAGATGCCGGATTGCCCTTTTTTGTGTCCTTGTGAGAGGACAAAGAGGGCATCGGACGTGCGCAACGGCGCTGTTCTGGAGATGTAGATCCGCAGAGCCCTGACGAGATCTAGAGTGTGAAGGGCTTTTTCAAAAAAGAGTGGACCGGGACCGGGCAGAATGACGGCAACACAATGTCCTCGTTTAAGTGGAAAGAAGATACGACCTTCGGGAGAAAAGCGGGGGAAGGCCGAAGGACCACCTTATCATGATGGAAAATCAGGTAAGGTGAGCGACAGGAAAGGGCCGCCAGTTGGGACACTCGCCTGATAGAGGTAATGGCGACTAAAAAGGCAACTTTCCAAGACAGTCGTTGAAGAGAGACTTCTCTCAGAGGTTCAAAGGGAGGAAGCTGAAGAGCTCCGAGAACCAGATTCAGATCCCAGGGATCTAAGGTACGGACCTGAGGGCGAGAAGCCAGCCGCTTCTGGAAAAATAAGCATGGTATGAACTACCTTAGAAGAAAGACCTGATTTTGCTAGAATCAAGGATTCAAGCGCCACGCCGTCAAATGCAGCTGTGCTGTATTCTGGTGGAATATTGGACCTTGCGACAGAAGATATGGGCAGTCGTGGAGACGCCAGGGAGTGTCGCCGAGCAGTTGGAGAAGCTCCGGGTACCAGGCTCTCCTGGGCTAGTCCGGGGCCACGAGGATCACCGGGATTCCCTCTGCTTTGATTTTTTGGATTACTCTCGGAATGAAAGGAAACGCAGGGAAGATGTAGGGTTGGCGAAACTGCGACCACGGAAAGACTAGAGCGTCGGACCCGAGCGCTAGCGGGTCTCTCGACCGGGATATGAAGGGATATATTTTGGCGTTCATCCGAGAAGCCATGAGGTCCACATCTGGGAGTCCCCAAAGAAGAGTGATCTGATGGAACACTTCGTCGTGGAGGGACCATTCCCCTGCCGCTAGTCCTTGCCTATCTGAGAAAATCTGCGGCCCAGTTGTCTACCCACGGAATATGGACAGCTGAAATAATGGGAATGTGCATCTCTGCCCAAAGAAGAATCCTGGATACTTCTTTCATCGCTGCCCTGCTGCGAGTTCCTCCCTGACGGTTTATGTAAGCCACGGCCGTGGCATTGTCTGACTGGATTCGAACAGGGAGGCCCAATAGTAAAAGGTTGAAAATTCTGAAGGGCCAAAAATAATTTATCTCCAGAACATTGATGTGCAGGGAGCGCTCGGAAGGAAACCAGCGTCCGTGAACAGTGTGGTGGAGAAACACCGCCCCCAGCCTATCAGGCTGGCATCCGTCGTGACTACTTGCCAGTGGAGCGAGCGGAAGGACTTCCCTTGAGATAGGTATGAGGCTTGAGTCCACCAGACGAGGGAGCTGAACGCAGACCAAGATAGGCGGACTGACCGGTCTAGGGAAGCTGGATTCTTGTCCCAGGAGGATAGAAGATCCAGTTGTAGAGGGTGCAGATTGAATTGGGCAAAGGACACGGCTTCTATGACCGCCACCATCTTGCCTAACGCTCTCATGCCATTCCGAAGGGATGTGTGACGGTGAGAGCGGAGGGATTGGGCGGCCCGGATCAGGGAAGACCTCTTGTCCTCTGGAAGAAAAACCCAGGACTGAGCCGTGTCTATCAGCATACCGAAAAAGGTGATGCGCTGATGAGGAATGAGGGATGACTTGAAGTTGATAAGCCACCCTAGCCTTGATAGAGTGTCAAGGCAAATCTGCACGCTTTCTGAGCAAACTTTAGGAGAGCTCCCTTTGACAAGAAGGTTGTCCAAATAGGGAACGACCAGGTTGCCTCTGGGGTGTAAAATGGACATGAAAGCCGCCATGACCTTTGTGAAGGCCCGAGGCGCAGTGGCCAGCCCAAAGGGGAGGACCCTGAATTGGAAATGACGGTGTCCTACGGCAAAGCGAAGGAACCGTTGAGAGACACATATGGGAATGTGTAAATAAGCATCTTGAACGTCTATGGAAGCTAGGAATTCTCCAGGTTCCATGGCGGCTAGCACTGCTCCCAATGATTCCATTCGGAAAGTTCGAATCCGTACGAATTTGTTCAGCCGTTTGAGGTCCAAGATAGGGCGGACAGAGGCATCTTTTTTGGGAACGACAAAAAGGTTTGAATAGAAACCTTTGCCGCACTGTTCCAGGGGCACTGGAATGATAACATTTGCTTTTTGTAAAGAGGCTATGGCCTGAAATAAGGCCTGGCTTTGCGTTTTGGACTTTGGAAGACGAGAACGCAGAAACCTGTTGGCCGGCAGGAAATGGATCTTGTAACCTGAGGTGATGATTTCTCGAACCCAAGCATCGGGAGTGTGGTCTAGCCAGATATCCCGAAAAAGCAGAAGCCGCCCTCCAACAGGAGTCGGATCTGAGGGATACCCGGCGTCATGCTGAGGGGGCCTGTACAGAGCGAGGTCCTTTGGGTTTAGGTTGCTTGGAGTGGGAACGCCAAGAAGAGCCCCTTGAGGGACCGGATCCTCGATCTGAGCGTGGGACGATCCTTGGGCTGATGGTTTTTGGGGGGGCAAGCCAAAAGGACTGCCTGCGCCAAGGAGATATTTTTATTTTATTTTTTTTAAATTCCTGGATACAGGCCGCTTTTGAGGTAGAATGGTACTTTTAACCACCCGTCGTCTCAGATATGAGTTTGTCCAGGGATTCTCCAGACACAGGCTATGGAAGGGGAGTGTGGTCAGGGATTTCTTGGAGGCACTGTCCGCATTCCACATTTTTAGCCAAAGGACTCTACGGGCAAAGACAGCATTGGTCGCCGATAGGGCTGACAAACTAGCTGCATCTAGGGAGCCGTAAAGAAAATAATTAGAGGCTAGAGAGAAGAAATCAAGGATCTCAAAAGCCGCCGGGGGAATATTACAAGAGCGAAGCATCCTGTGTAGGTTCTTGCTCCACCCCCCCCCATAGCTCTCGCGACCCATGTTAAGGCAAACAGGGGGCGAAGAGAGGAGCCCAAAGCCTGAAAAATAGATTTGACCGCAGCATCAACTGCGCGGTCGGACGAGTCCTTGAGAGACGCGTTGTCTGAAACAGACATGACCGTGTGTTTAGCCAGTCTGGATACTGGCGGATCCACAACGGGGGGTACTGACCAGGGCTTAACCATTTCAGAGGGAAAGGGATAAGCGAATGAAGAGAAGGGTTTTTTATTAAACCGTCTATCAGGGTGATCCCACCGTTTAGATATAATGTGCCGAAAAACCGGATCCTGTGCCGACTGAGAAGTCGGGTCAGGAGGCTGATCAGAGATCGACAGACAGTGATTGACAGCCGAAATTAGTGTGTCTTCTTTATGCCTAGACTCTGAAAGGACATCTGAATCAGAGTCAGAGTCTTGAGAATCGTGACTACTAAAGGTCACGGAACCTCGGTCAGACTGACTATCGTCCGAGTCGGATGAGGCTTAGAGGTCGCAATGGCGCCTTTTGGAAACAGCCTTTTTACGTTCTGGGGAAGAGGGACCAGATAAAGCAGGCAGGCTCCTCTGAGGGAGCTGGGCCGGGGGAAGGCTGTGGGAGCCTGAGGATGGCTGGGATATCTGAGCGGCAAGGTCATCAAACCTTTTAGACATTAGAAGAGCCCATGCAGGCATTACGTCATCAGACGGGGGTGCTGCCTGGCCGGTGGCTGGAGCAGAATCCAGAGACTGCACGGCATCCTGGTCCGGCAACGGGGTCTGTTGTGACACTGTAGTAGGGGCATCACAGCCCCGGCATAGTGGATAGCTTCGGCCATTAGAAAACGAGCGTCCACAGGTGGTACAGGCATAGTACAGGTCCGTAGAGGACGCCTGGGAAGGTTTATCACCCTTGCGGTTACGCATGTCAGCAATAGAGTCCTACAGCCCTATAGGGGTAGAGTTATATGAGTGAGGAGCCACTAGCAGTATTATAAAGTGACTGCTATGCAGAGCCGGTATATACCGTAGCAAAATGGCATACACTGTCAAAACAGCCGGCATATACCTGCAGGCAGAGCCAGTATATACCGCTAATAGCTGATATACACCGCTAGCCAGCAGGCACACACCGCTAGAGAGACAGCGATATAACGCTGAGCAGAGCGGTATATAGTGCTGCAGAAGTGCAGAGCAAAGGAGGCGATCTCACCCGAGTCTGCTCCCCACGTGGAAAATGGCGTCCAGTATTCCTGGCAGCATGGAGGAGAGAGACGGCCCCTGGAGGCTGATTGGCCATCACGCTTAGTCCCAGCCCTGAGACCAATCAGAAAGGAGCTGCTCCTGAGTGAGAGAGCGGCTTCCAGAGCAGTGAGAGGGGGTGTTGCTAGAATGCAGGCCGAAGCCGGGGGCTAAATTAATGATGCTCCCCGGGATCATGGCCTGCATCGACCCACCGATGCCTTTCCAGGCGGCGGTTTGGATGCAGGGGACAGATGACTCGTCGTCTCCCTACCTGCTCCTGGCTCAGTCTGAAGACGCGTCGGTGATGGATGCGAGGATCTCAGGGACGCATCTTCGGCTCAAGGCTGAAGCAGGTCCTCGGCTCTGCTCAGCCCTCTGGAGCTACCTTGGTGTGAGGTGCTTCCAGGGAGCCTGGAGGGGTACGCAGACCCGACCACTTGGGCGCGAGGGAAGACTGACGGCTTTGTGCACGCCAGGTTTCCTCTGCCCGTACACTGGGGGAACGGGGGTGGCAAGGCACCCTGGTATTGCCCCTATCAAAAATAGCATGAATAAGAAAAAGAAAACAAAATAAAAAGTAAAAATAAAAACAAAATAAGCTGGCCTGAGGCACCTCTGGTGGAGCTCAGTCCAGACATGTCAGCCTCCCTGCTGACACTAGAAAAAACTGAGCTAGTTTCCTGCCTAGGGTATATCCTGTGGGGGGAGGAGCTGACACTTTTGCAAATCTAGTGTCACGCCTCCCTGGAGACATCATACTACCCACTGTCTGTGTCCCCCAATGAAAAGGCGAGAAAGGAATTTTATTTTTAGGATTGAAACATGTACACAAAACATCAATAGTGAGTATTGCTGAATACAACCCGCTGTCTGTGCTCCAAACTGAGTGTGAAGAATGGGAAATCTTGGTTTGTCTCTAATACTACAATACTGAAATCCTTCGATGGAGCTGAGCGCAATACAGAAGTTGTTTTACAGGTTTGCTGTGTTCCTGTGTGTCCCATCATCAATATTCATGAAGACTTTGCCACAGAACACAAGTATCTCAACTCTTAGTTGGAAACACAAGTTCTTTGTGTACAGACAGTGATTCATTATTCATTATATTACATGTGATCTTTAATTAACATTAGACACAAGAAAAACAAGGACAGTAACCCTTTCTCCTTACCTTGGAATCATATGCCGACTGTTTTATGACCTCTGGGGCCATCCAGAATGGCGTGCCAACAAAAGTATTCCTTTTTATCTGAGTATCAGTCAATTGCCCAGCTACACCAAAATCCGCCAACTTAACCTCTCCATGTTCAGATAATAACACATTGGCAGCTGGACAAAAATAAATAAAAACACTTATATCTCCATGGCAAACAGTGGTTTTTAAAGCTAAAAACCTCTACTCTACATAGCACCGTTCATATACGCAAGATACACCCCTATATCTGTACTGATAGGACAATAAAGTTTGTGGTTATATCAGAAGGGTTATTGGGGTATTCTCATCTTAGGCTACTTTCACACATCCGGTTTGAGCCCTGCGGCTCAATCCGGCTGTGAAAACTATGCAACGGATGCGGTGAAAACACCGCATCCTTTGCATAAGTTTTTACATGCGGCCGGTCCGTTTTTTTCCGGTTGCGGCATGCTACTGAGCATGCGCAGTGGAAAATACCGCATGCGGCGACCGGATGCGTTTTTTTTCCGCATCGCGCCGCATCCGGCCTCCATAGGGATGCATTGAAAAATGCGCCGCAGCGGCCGGATGCGGCGCGATGCGGTGTTTTTTGCCGGAGCAAAAAACGTTGCAGGGAACGTTCGATCCGGCCGCCGCATCGGCTACATCTGCCGCATGCGGCAAAAACCGGACCGAACGCAAGCCCCTGCGGCACAATGCGGCACTAATGTAAGTCAATGCAAAAAAAAAACGCAATCGGCGTTACAAAAGCCGGTTGCGGTTTTTCTGCAGAACGCCGTATTGTGCCGCAGAGCAAAAATCCGGATGTGTGAAAGTACCCTTAGAGAAATGGCATATCCAGGTGACAGGGGCATGTCACAGATGGGATACCTTATCTAGTACGACGACAGGGTCTCGTGGCCGCTGTATTTGGAGAGGTGGAAGACCATGTGTGCCCATCTATATTCAATGATAAGGAGTTCCAAAATTAGCAGAGCAACATTCCCATAAAAGAAAATGAGGAGAATTTGGCAGGTCACCTCTGCTCTCTGGTGGATAGGAGACCCTTGAGCTAGGTGGGACCTATAGTATATCAATTATTGATTGCATATCTAGTAAATATACTCTTCTGCTCTGAATTTCTGAAATGACAATACTCTAAAAGAACCAATGAGAGATATACTGTATATAATACATAGATGGAGACTTGAATTTGATAGTTTAATTCTAAACCATATTTATTTACTACCTTTCTGCCGATATTTAAAAAGTAACTAAACCTTTGATACATTTTTTTATGACATATATACATTTTTTCATTTTCTTAATTGCAAGCAGTTTAATAAGGGTTCCGGTCTTGAGATCGCCACCGATCACTCAAAAAACCCCAGTGAAGTGCACAATTTAGGAGACCGGAACACACGACTCTTGCCTTAGCGTGCACATGGAGGGGAGTACAGATCAAAAGAGAGCACAGGCTTCGTAGTCTAGGCTTTCTTCTGAATACTTACCAAACTCTGTGCGTGCGCTCAGGCAGGAGCTGTGGGTTTCAATTAAAATCGAGCTGCATACTTCACAGGAGTTTTTGAGCAATCAGTGGGGGTCTCAGGAACCGGACCTCCAATCATCTGCTCACATTTAGGGCTCGCTCATACAAGCGAGTAACATGGACTAGTGCTATCCAATATTGTATCAGATAACACTTAGGGCGGCTTTGCACACTACGACATCGCAGGTGCGATGTCGGTGGGGGTTAAATAGAAAAATAGAAAGTGACGCACATCCGGCGTCACTTGCGATGTCATAGTGTGTAAATCCTAGATGATACGATGAACGAGCGCAAAAGCATCGTTATCGTATAATCGGTACAGGCTCCAACATTTCCATAATGCCGATGCAGCGACAGGTACGATGTTGTTCCTCGTTCCTGCGGCAGCACACATCGCTGTGTGTGAAGCCGCAGGAGCGAGGAACATCTCCTTACCTGCCGGCGGCTATGCAGAAGGAAGGAGGTGGGCGGGATGTTTACATCCTGCTCATCTCCGCCCCTCCGCGCTATTGGCCGCCTGCTTTGTGACGTCGCTATGACGCCACACCACCCGCCCCCTTAGGAAGGAGGCGGGTCGCCGGCCAGAGCCACGGTCGCAGGGCAGGTGAGTGCATGTGAAGCTGCCGTAGCGATAATTTTCGCTACGCCAGCTATCACAAGATATCGCATGTGTGACGGGGGCGGGGACTATCGCGTGCGACATCGCAGCATCGGCTTGCGATGTCGCAACGTGCAAAGCCTGCCTTAGACCAATGTCATACTATGGGGAAGTGCACACCAGTGGTTTTTTTCTAAAGCGAAAAAAAATAAAAAAATCAAACAATTCAAGCTTATGGGTGCGTGGAAATCATCAGACAGCACTTAGATGACATTTTGTTCTTCATCTTCTCCTCACATGTGCTAGGATTGTCTCATGCCAGAGAATCAGATGACACTAAGCTGACACTGATGATTACACTCTGATCACAGTCTGAGATGCGTGCCAATAACATACTTGATCAAATTCTCTCGCATGAGAGTATATACGCTAGTGTGACCCCAGCCTTAAAGAGAAAACGCTATTAATCTACAGGTATGGTGTGATTCTGCAGGTTAATAGCATTCTGAACCTGCCCGATGCCTGTACATTGAATCCAGTTGCCAGGAGGAAATTAACTTTATACACCTGGAAACGTTCATCTTTCAGTCACGAGGGCGGCACCGCTGCGGGTTCAGTCACTGCTCTGTGTATGGAAAGTGCACTGACAGTGTGATCTAATGAGTAAGGATCTTATCTTTAGATCAGAAGCGCATCAGGTGTTATTTATGGACTTTTAAATTGTGTGTTCATATTTTTAACAAGAAGATCCAATAAAGAATTTTCTATTTTTTTACATAATTTTTGGATGGTATCCTAATTGGTGCTGGAATCTATCTACTATTTTTGCTGTTGCTGTATCCTGGGAACCCCAATCCTGGTGTTATCCGTGCATCACAATTGAATCCATATCACAGGCATTACGGTAGGCTGAAAACTATTTTTTCCTTTTCTCTACCAGTGTGATCTAATGCAGAGCGTCTGTCAGTCAGTGCGGGGGGAGCGGTTACAGCTGACGCTCTATACAAGAGTAGTAACTGAACCCGCGCTAGCGCTGCTCTAGTGACTAAAACCAGAAAGTTGACGGGGGAAAATAAAGTTAATTTCGTTCTGGTAGCGGGATTGAATGTGCAAGCACCAGGCAGGTTCACAATGCTATTAACCTGAAAATTAACCCCATATCTGCACTTTAATAGCGTTTTCACATGTGACCGGTTTCCTTTAAGAAGATGAAAAAATACATTTAAAAAAAATTCCATGCAAGATTTATTTACGAAGATTTAGTATGGTAGCAATTAGGCTATGTACGCACGTGTGCGTATTGCATGCAGTTACGCTGCGTTCTGCACTGCAGCGTAACTGCATGCGTCCTGTGTCCCCAGCACAATCTATGAAGATTGTGCAGGAGCCGTGCGCACGTGGCGTATTAGAACGCAGCGATTCGGCTGCTGCCCGAAGCGTGCGTTCTAAGAAGTGACATGTCACTTCTTTCGTGCGCTTTGCATGCTGTCTATAGGGAGAGGCAGCAGGCAGAGAGCACAAATTCTGCAGGCACCAGGCGCTTCAGAACGGAGCTTTTCAGCTGCGCTCTGAAGCGGACCTTTTGTGTGCGGTGCAGAGCGTACACGTGCGCACATAGCCTTAATATTTGAAAAGTAACCAGACTGTGATCCATAGCAAATGTGGGGACACAAAATACGGATCACAATACTTACTACTTATCTAGAATATAGTGGTATAGTCACCCAGTGACATGCTCACCTTTAATGTCTCTGTGAATCTTCTTCTCTGAATGCAAATAATCAAGTCCTTTTAATATTTCCCTTAGTATTGTAGCAATCTGTGTTTCATCCATTTGACCAGGTTCCAGCTGCCAGGAAACAATTAATCCCATATGTATTACAACACAAGCCATTACAAAGTCTCATTTACAATACTCAAGTCAGATGACGAAAAATGGATGAGGATTTGCAAGGAAGCCAACAAGAGACTAAATTAGCAAGAGTAATTAACAAATCGGATATCAAAAGTACCCAAATTACAGCAACTGGGGAGATGCCATTTACTTTCAATTAAGACCTATAGTGAAGTCACAATAAGTGACAGGGTCAGCAGAACACGATCCCATGTATACAAGATTCGGAAAAATGTTCTCCCCAAATCATTTTGCAGCAAGAACATTCAGCAGACAATGATTAATTACCCGGGATGTCTATTTATACATTTGCTGCAGGAATTTATTCCATTTTAGATGTCATCCAATTATCTAAATTGTGCAATCAGCTGCAGCTTCTCTTTTTTTTATTTAATGCAGGTTGAGCTTGAAAATTATGTTTTGTAAACCATGACTGTAGCGAAATGCTATAATAGGACACAGCCTAAACTGGTCTTATTTTATAGGTAAAACGATACCTTAGTAAATATACCTACCAGATCCAAAGCCGATCCTCCCCCGAGATACTCCATAATGATCCATAATTTTGTATCCTAGTGAAATAAACAAAAGGTAAGATATATTAGTGAGTAAACGAGTGGATGGGACCTCAGAGAGCAGGACTGTCCCTTGTAATATTTAGTACTGTTCCTGTATTACAACAACGTTTTCAAAAATTCTTTATAAGTTTAGCATCTTGCATAGCAAAAACATACAGAAAACACATTGGTGGGGAAATCATCATTCAGACTTTGCATATAAACAGATCTAATTTGTGGCACAGCAAATGTGGGCAATAACTTTTTTCCCTCTTTCTCTTCTACCTTTTAGAAGAGTACCATGTGCAGATGAGCTTAGTAGAAGTGGATGGACCATATCGGTCAGACAACGTCACTATAAAGGTCCAGTCACACTAAGCAACTTACCAGCGATCCCAACAACGATAGGGATCGCTGGTAAGTTGCTAGGAGGTTGCTGGTGAGCTGTCACACTGCGACGCTCCAGCGATCCCACCAGCAACCTGACCTGGCAGGGATCGCTGGAGCGTGGCTACACGAGTTGCTGGTGAGCTCACCAGCAACCAGTGACCAGCCCCCAGTCTCCTAGTTACAGCACACATCAGGTTAATTAACCCGATGTGTGCTGCAGCTAAATGTGCACAGAGCAGGGAGCAGCGCACAATGCTTAGCGCTGGCTCCTTGCTCTCCTAGTTACAGCACACATCGGGTTAATTGCCTGATGTGTGCTGCAGCTAAATGTGCACAGAGCAGGGAGCAGCGCACAATGCTTAGCGCTGGCTCCTTGCTCTCCTAGTTACAGCACACATCGGGTTAATTGCCTGATGTGTGCTGCAGCTAAATGTGCAGAGAGCAGGGAGCAGCGCACAATGCTTAGCGCTGGCTCCTTGCTCACCTAGTTACAGCACACATCGGGTTAATTGCCTGATGTGTGCTGCAGCTAAATGTGCAGAGAGCAGGAGCCGGCAGCACAGGCAGTGAGAGCGGAGGAGTCTGGTATCAAAGGTAAATATCGGGTAACCAAGGACAGGGCTTCTTGGTTACCCGATGTTTACATTAGTTACCAGCCTCAGCAGAAGCCGGCTCCTGCTGCCTGCACATTTAGTTGTTGCTGTCTCGCTGTCACACACAGCGATCTGTGCTTCACAGCAGGACAGCAACAACTAAATAATGGCCCAGGACATTCAGCAACAACCAACGACCTCACAGCAGGGGCCAGGTTGTTGCTGGATGTCACACACAGCAACATCGCTAGCAACGTCACAAAAGTTGTTCGTTACCAGCGATGTTGCTAGCGATGTTGCTTAGTGTGACGGGGCCTTTAATCGTGCCAGAAATTGGGGTAAATTATACTACAAATAAGAAGCAGGACCATAAATCTCTCCACTGACTGGCAGGCCTTTGGATAGTACAGCAACATCATAAGTTATGGTCTTTTAAGATGTCCTTCATTGTTGGATGTCTTAGCTTAAGTGTAGAAAGCAATAATCTAAAGATGAATCATGTTTTGTACACAGGGCTGACTTCAAGGTGCTGACCCAGTACACAGTTTTAGGAGTTTCTGCGTGAGATCACTGGTATCACAGCCTGGAGCGCCTTAAGGAAAATCTTCTCCAAGAATACTCCGCTTTACACTAGCTCATGCCTTGAATCTGATCTCAGTATTGTGCCTTGGCTACTTGTTACGTTGGTACCTGTGTATCTGTAGCATTATTCAAGGAGTCAATGAGTACCTAGGTTGAGAAAAAAAAAAAAAAGTTTGATACAATGCTTGTTCAGGGGCCTATAAATTATAGGGCAGGTTACTACCACAGACCTCACCCACTTTATTACACTAGGGGATTACAGTAGTGAAATAACCTCAAGTATATCAATATATTAACTTTGTTTCAGTTTCATTTCACACTTGCGTACTTGATCAGCTAACACAAGAGTGGATGCGAAACAAACTGTGGTCATGGAAAAATTGATACTTTTCTTGGAAGCATTCACTATTGATTTTGCACAAGTGGATGAAATGAAGGACTCATTGATCAACTAAAAGTGTAGAAGATGTAGGGTTGAATATTACTTATGAAGCTTTAAAAGGTTAAGATCTCACCTGTTTTTCGCTAATCTGGTTGTAATTTACGATTATTTTTTTTTAATCTATTCTCTAGTCACATCCATCATAGGACTGTTAGTCTGGAGATGTCCACTGTCCGCTATAGGCCGGTTCTATAAACATACTCTGTGACCTGAGCAGAGATCCTTGTGCTGGGAAGAACAGGAGAGTTGTGACTATCACCTGTGGTGAATGGTGGATCTGTCATTGTAATAGTGCCTGTGATAATAATGACCTAAGTCATGTTCCAATTACACCTTACCTCTCAAGGAATAAGAAATCTCATATTTCTCATCTATTTTACCCTACCACTCCAGCACCAATGCTCCAATTGTCCCTAGTACAATTGACTTTTGTATGCTCAGGTGAATGCAGTACATATCCTCGGTTTCAGTCATAGGGGCGGAGCTTTTGCAGGGTTCAGCCACTGTCACTCAAGTTCAGGCATGATTTAACTTATTCACACCACATGCATTGTAGTTGATTACACAACAGGTCCGTCACCATCACTTCGCTGTTGAGCTCTGCACTACGGTCACATAGACGTGACATCATCACAGGTCCTGCGCCACCACCAACAGCAAAGGAGAAGTGGTGGTGCAGAACCTGTGGTGATGTCACGTCCATGTGATCGTAGTGGACAGAGCTCAACAGCGAAGGGATGGTGACAGACCTGTGGTTATCAGCAAAAGATAAGTGGCAGTGCAAGACCTGTGGTGACAGGACATCAGCACAGGTCCTGCACCACCACTTCTCCAATGCTGATCACTGCAGGACCTGTGGTAATGTCCCAACCATGTGATCGTTATGGGCAGAGCTCAGCACAGAAGTGATATGAAGGACCTATGGTGTAATCAATTACAATATGGGAGTAAATAGTGTCGCTACAGAAATAGAGCTAATCAAAAAGGATTGGATCTACCCCTGTAACAACACTATTTAAACCTGTTTGGTGACACCATGTTTGTATGCTTGAGAAAGACCTACAAAAGGTCGAAAAATAGCACTATGGCAGAATAAAGAATACAGGACAATTCCCCTCTGCTGGGAGCTGATATTCTTCATTAAGTTTTTTTTTTATTTTTTTTTTTAAATAAAGAGTCATGCCTGAACTTAAAGGGAACCTGTCATCAGAAATTTAGCTATAAACCTAAAAGGTTCCCCGTCTGCAGCTCCTGGGCTGCATTCTAGCAATGTTCCTGTACTTTTTGTGGCACCTTTTAAACCAAATTAAATACTTTATAAACTTGTACCTTTCATCCATCAGGACGCCATCCACTGCGCCCGAGGTGCCGCCCACGCCAGGATCGCTGGTGACATGTGTCACAAGCACGAGATTATGGGCGGCGCTGTGATTGCATCGCAAGTGCCCGCCCATAATCTCGTGGACGGGCTTTCCCCCACTGCCTCCAGCGTTCTGTGCAAGCGCTCGCCGGCCAAATGACCTGACGTCACCT
The DNA here is from genome assembly GCF_048569485.1 of Anomaloglossus baeobatrachus. Classification (NCBI taxonomy): domain Eukaryota; kingdom Metazoa; phylum Chordata; class Amphibia; order Anura; family Aromobatidae; genus Anomaloglossus; species Anomaloglossus baeobatrachus. The sequence goes on along the minus strand of NC_134354.1, from coordinate 566,418,915 downwards.
CCTTCCCATCTTACCCTGCAACAGGCCAAGATGGGAAAGAGCAAGCGCTTACGCAGAACGCTGGAGGAAGAGGGGAAAAGTGCGGTCACGAGGTTATGGGCGGCACTTGCTGATGACACTCACAGTGCCACCCATAACCTCATGCCTGCGCAAAATGTCACCAGCGGTCACACGTGCACACAGTGCCGCTACAGTCGCAAATCTGCTGGAGGAACAGCAACGGTCAGCAGAGAGCCCGCCCCCATGGACGATTTACAAAATTTACATAGCAAAAGGTACAAGTTTATAAAGTATTTAATTTGGTTTAAAAGGGGCCACAAAAAGTACAGGAACCCTGCTAGAATGCAGCCCAGGAGCTGCAGAGGGGGAAAATTTTAGGTTTATAGCTAAATTTCTGATGACAGGTTCCCTTTAAGTGACTGAACCCTGCAAAAGCTCCACCCGTGACTGAAAACAAATAAGTACTGCAGTCACCCAAGTTGTTTGTTTGTTTTTTTAAACCAGGTTACTGATGCACATTCTCTCATTTAAAAACACATATTAAGCTGTCTACTATGAAGAAAAAACAAAAACAAAAAAACATGACATGACCAGTTCCCTTTAATAAGCAGGTCAAATTTTGGAAATCTGACCAGTGTCCCTTTATGTGGTAATAACTGGAATACTTTAATGATTTCCAGTGATTCTGAGAATGTTTTTTTAGTGACACGTTAGTGGGAAATTTAGGCAGATATTTTTTGGGAAAACATCAGTATTTTAACAAAAATTTTGCAGTATTCAAACTTTCAATTTTTACATCAGCAAATCAGTTAGTCAGACGTTCTGTACAAAATAATTAATAATAATAATCTTTATTTCTATAGCGCCAACATATTCCGCAGCGCTTTACAATTCAGGAGGATCATATACAAACAAGTAAGTTATAGAAATACAATATTTAGAGGGGAAAAAAAAAAGAAAAAACAACCCTGCTCGTGAGAGCTTACAATCTACAATGAGATGGGGGGGAGGGGCAAGGTACAAGTGCTTATTTACAATGACAATCCAGCCATCTCACGGAAATGGGGGCTAGATAGTGGTTTCCTCGACCAGTGGGCCCGAGCCTTGAGATGCCTTTGGGTGCCATGGAGTTTGATGTGGAGTTATGTTGTGAGAAGTTGTAGAGGGACTATGTGAATCGAATCTGATTAGGGAGTGTGATAGGCCGCCCTAAAAAGATGCGTCTTGAGGGTGCGTCTGAAACTGAGTAAGTTGTGATTTGTCCTAACTTCTTGGGGTAGAGCGTTCCAGAGGGTTGGTGCAGCTCGGAAGAAGTCTTGAATCCGGGAGTGGGAGGTTCAAATTAGTGTGGATGTTAGTCGAAAGTCGCTTGCAGAGCGTAGAGAACGGGTGGGGTGATAGACAGAGAGGAGGGTGGAGATGTAGGGGGGTGCCGCACTGTGGAGAGCTTTGTGGATGAGAACAAGCAGTTTGAATTGGATCCTGTGATATATGGGCAGCCAGTGCAATGACTGGTAGAGAGCAGAGGCATCCAAGTAGCGGTTAGCCAGATAGGTGACCCTGGCTGCTGCATTAAGGATGACCTGTAGAGGAGAGAGTCTAGTTAGGGGGAGACCAATTAATAGAGAGTTACAGTAGTTAAGGCGAGAGTGGATCAGGGCCACGGTGAGGGTTTTTGTCGTTTCCATAGTGAGAAAAGGGTGGATTCTAGAGATGTTCTTGAGGTGCAAGCGGCAGGAGCGGGCAAGAGATTGTATGTGGGAGGTGAAGGAGAGATCAGTGTCAAGTATAACACCCAGACAGCGGGCCTGCTGCCTAGGACTTATCGTTGTGCCACACACAGAGAGGGAGATGTCAGGTTTAGGAAGGTTGGAGGATGGAGGTAAAGAAGACGTTCAGTTTTGGAAAGGTTAAGTTTCAGATAGAGAGCAGACATGACATTGCAAACTGCAGTCAGGCAGTCACTTGTGTTCTGTAGTACAGCGGGGGTGAGCTCAGGGGATGAGGTGTATAGCTGTGTGTCATCAGCATAAAGATGGTACTGAAAGCCAAAACTGCTGATGGTCTGTCCAATTGGGGCAGTGTAGAGGGAGAAAAGAAGAGGGCCAAGGATTGAACCTTGAGGGACCCCAACAGTGAGAGCGAGAGGAGAAGATGTGGAGCTAGCAAATGATACACTGAATGAACGGCCAGAAAGATAGGAAGAGGACCAGGAGAGCACAGTGTCCTTTAGGCCGATAGAATGGAGCATAGAGAGAAGGAGACTGTGGTCAACAGTGTCGAAGGCAGCAGAAAGGTCAAGAAGAATAAGCAGAGAGTGGTCACCGTTACATTTTGCTGTCAATAGGTCATTGGTCACTTTGACAAGGGCAGTTTCCATTGAGTGTAAAAGGCGGAAGCCAGACTGTAAAGGATCTAGAAGAGTGAGTGGAAAGGTAGCGGGTGAGGCGAGAGTAGACCAGGCTCTCCAAGAGTTTAGAGATGAAGGGGAGATTGGAGACTGGTCTTGGTTTTGGCAGCAATTTCCTATTTTTTTTTTTTTTCAACAAAACCTGTTTCTTGAGGGACAGATTCAGATTTAAATGGGATGTGAGGGGCCTATATATTGGAAACTCCCAAAAGTTACATTTTAAAAATCACATCCCTCAAATACTGCAAAATTGCTGTCAGGAAAATTATTAACCCTTCAGGTGCTACGCAGGAATTAACCCCTTCACGTTATATGATGTATATTTACGCCATATGTCATGTCCCTGATTTTAATGTGGGATCGCACGCCGAGCCTGCATCTTTCCCTGCACAACAGCTGGTTTAATCAGCCATCACGTGTCTCTAACAGACGCGAGTGGATCCCGTTCATGGCTATTAACCAGTTAAAACCCACTGTTAGAGAGATTGACAGAGGAATTTAACTTGTGCCGGCATTTGGGCACATCATTCCCTGCTTCTATAGGCGCCTTAGGGACGGGATCGCGGGGTGCCGATGGGTTGTAATGACAGCCTAGAGTCAGCTGATAACTCATGTATCATTTACGGTTCTCTTGTGAATGCCAACTGCAAGTCAGCATTCATGGGAGATCATGATTTGTGCTATACAGAGTAGTACTGATTCATTTCTCTGAATAGCAGAAACGATCAGTCAATCGCACCTTCAAGTCCCCTAAGTGGTCTAATAATAAGAGTGAAGAGTAAAAAGGAGAAAATATAAAAATAAATGAAATATGAAAAAAAAAAAAGATAAAAAAAAAAACAAAACAAAACACACAACAAAAAACAAAGTTCATATCACTCCTCTTTTGCCCAATTGAAAATAAAAAAATACAATTATATAATATTTAGTAATGCTGTATTCAGAAATGTCCAATCTATCAACATATAAAATAAATTAATCCAACCTGTAGATAGCATTAAAGAAAATTAAAACCGCCAGAATTACTTTTTGGCTGCGACAACACTGCAAAACAATACAGTAAAAGGTAATCAAAACATTTTTCTATGCAGAAATGGTGTCAGTAAAAAGTCAGCTCAGGGCAAAAAGTGAAAACTTTACAGATCTCATACTGACCTGGGAAATCACATTAGCAGGTCAAGTTTACCATAAAATTAACAAATTAAATAAAAAAAAACAAACAAAAAAAAAAAAAACAATCAAATTGTGAAATTGAACTTTTTTTGCAATTTCACAAAAAACTTGGATTTATTTTTTTCTCGTTTTTCAGTACAATATGAGAGGCTACTGATAAGTCTTTGGCAATACCCAAAGAGAAACAAGATAGGATGATGAAACTTTACATTTATTCCACATACTCTCCACTGATGTCAACACACTTCTTACATTGGTATTCAAAGTTCTGGAAGTCTAGCAAAAAATAAGGATTTCGGTTGTGCCTCAAACCAGGCATCCGTAGCAGCCATAGCATCAGAAATAGTGTGAAATTTGGTACCCTTGAGGTGTTTCTTCAGGTTTGAAAACAGATCATAGACGGAGGGTGTTAGATCTGGTGAATACAGTGGATGGTCAACCAGCTGGAAGCCCACCTCTGCCATGGTCGCTTGTGCAGTGTGAGCGGAGGCGTTGTCTTGCAGGAATAAGATTCCTTTGGACAGCTTGCCGCACCTTTTGGCCTTCAGAGCTGCCTTCAATTGGTCCCAAAGTTCAATGTAATACCTTGCATTGATGGTTGAACCCTTTTGAAGGTAGTCCACAAACAGCACGCCCTCCTTATCCCAGAACACATACGCCATCACCTTAGTGGCTGATTTTTGCACCCTGAACTTCTTTGGCTGAGGAGAACCACTGTGTCTCCACTCTTGACTGCTTGTTTTCAGGGTCATACAAATAAGTCCAGATCTTATCCATAGTGACCAGTCAATCCAGGAAGTTCTTATCAGTCCAGAAATGCTGACTAATGGACCGGGACGTTTTTACTCTTGTCTGTCTGATTTGTTGTCAAACATTTGGGGACCTACTTTGCAGATAGCTTCCTCATGTCCAAATGTTTATAGATAATGAAACAAACACGTTCACGGGAAATTCACATGACGTCTGCTATTTCTTTAGCTGAAATTTGTCCATTCTCCAGTATGAGGTTGTGCACAGCATCGACGATCTCCGGAACAACAACCACTCTCGGTCCACCAGGACGTTCCTCATCATTGGTGCTGAAGTGGCCAGTTTTAAATTTGGCAACCCAGTTATTAACTGTGGAATATGAAGGGCATTGATCTACCAATGACTGTCCTGCACCGACTTTCCTTGCAGAAACAAAAATGTTATCACTCCTCTGCTTTCAGTTGCTGTGGATATCACAGACTGTGCCATTTTGTTTTCCCACGTGCGTAGAACACTGTTGCCATGAGCATCAAACACAAAATTTTGAAGACATATTAGACACATAAGGCTTTCAGGTGATGTAACATTTGTTACCATAGAAATAAAAAAAAAAAAAAAAAAAAAAAAAAAGCCTTCACGAGACTATATTTACAGAAAAATAAAAAAAAAAGTTATGGCTCTCGCAAGGAGAGGAAAAAACTAAAGCGAAAAAACATAAAATGGCCATGGCATGAAGGGGTTAATGCAACATGAAATGAAGAAAAAAAAAAAAAACAAATTCTCCTCTAAAATGTTTAAAGCCTAAATTTTTTCACTTTTACAAAAACGGAAAAAATTGACCCCACAAATATTTACCCAGTTTCTTCTCAGCAAGTCAATACCCCACATGTGGGCAGAAAACTGTTTGAGCAACGTCCGTGCTCTGAAGGGAAGGAGCGCCATTTGAATTTTGGAACACAAATTTGGCAGAAATAGGTTGCGGGCACCATGCCACATTTGCAGAGCCCCTAAGGGCAGCAGGAAAACCCCCAAGTGACCCCATTTTGGAAAACTAGACACATCAAGGAAGTTATCTAGTGGTGTATTCAACACTTCGAACCATAGGTGCTTCACAGAACTTTTCAAAATATGGATGTGAAAACAAAAATTTCAATTTTTTCAGCTAAAATTTAACTTCAGCCCCAAATTTTCACAATGAATAAATAAGAGAAAACAGACCCCATAATTTGTTAGGCAATTTATGCCAAATGCATAGATACCTTGTATGTGGTCAACAAGTGCTGTTTGGGCATATTCTAAGACTTGGAAAGGAAAAAGCGCTATTTGATTTTTGGAGCGTACGTTTGTCTGGAATAGATTGTGAATGCCACATGGAATTTGCAGATCTCATGACATGCAAAAAAACAAACAAAAACCCACTAGTGACCCCAATTTAGAAACTAGACCCAGTCAAGAATTTCATCTAGGGGTGTACATAATGAGCTTTTTTATTTTACAGGTGAGTTACAAAACCTTACAACATTTAAATGTGAACCAAAAATGTACTTTTTTTCCACAAAAATACTGTTCATCTATGCCATGCCTTTTTTTTTTTACTAGAGAATGGAAAATATGCCAGTTTACGGCATATACAGTACAGACCAAAAGTTTGGACACACCTCCTCATTCAAAGTTTTCTTTATTTTCATGACTCTAAAAATTGTAGATTCGGATTGAAGGCATCAAAACTATGAATTAAAACATGTGGAATGAAATACTTAAAAAAGTGTGAAACTGAAAATATGTCTTATGTTATAATCCGGAACCATGGAAGACAACCATAAATCATTGGTAAAAAAGGTGACAAGAGCATTGGCAACTAATCTGGCCGCCATCCCCTTACTAACCATCACAACTAGAAGTAGCCGAGGGGTGAACTAACATCCTGTGCACCGCGAACCCAGCCGAAGAACTAGCTATCCTAAAGGAAGGAAAGATGAATAACTCTCTGCCTCAGAAAATAGATAAAGAATAGCTAGCATCCCACATTCAAAGACTGCCGTGATATAGGAAAACACAATACACAGATAGATGATAGGATTAGCGAAAGGTGAGGCCCTACTGACTAAATAGGACAGGACAGGAAAGAGACTGATGGTGGCCAGAGAAAAACCCTGCAAAAATCCAACAACCTGATAGTACAAAAAAGCCCTCACTCCGTCCTATACCAGGCGCTAGTCATACCAATGAACAGAAAGCAGGAACTATTACAAATTCAAGAAGCCACAAACACATGGATTTATAGGAGCAATACTCCAAACATAGTTGCAGGGAGCTTTCCAGCTAAGCAACTGAGAGGGAAGATCCCTGCATGCAAATAAACTGAAAACAACTGAGCAGCTGCACTCAATGTCAAGCAGCAGCTGCTAAAGCAAACAAGATTTTAGGGTGTATAAAAAGAGAGATTAGATCCCGTGATCCCAACGTATTGTTACCCCTCTATAAATCACTTGTAAGGCCACATCTGGAATACGGGATCCAGTTTTGGGCTCCACATTTTAAAAAGGACATTCAGAAGTTAGAGTCAGTTCAAAGGCGGGCAACTAGACTATTACAAGGAATGGAAGGCCTCCCATATGATGACAGGTTGAAAAAGTTAGATATGTTTAGCTTAGAAAAAAGACGTCTCAGAGGAGATCTCATTTATATGTATAAATACATGTGTGGTCAATATAAAGGACTGGCACATGACTTATTTCTTCCAAAGACAGTACTAAGGACCAGGGGGCACTCACTGCGAGTGGAAGAAAAGCGATTCCGACACCCAAATAGGAAAGGGTTCTTTACAGTTAGAGCGGTCAGACTGTGGAATACACTACCACAAGAGGTAGTAATGGCAGATACTATAACAGCTTATAA